>NC_035433.2:95131097-95435472 GCF_002127325.2 Helianthus annuus
CATTCAACAACTTTTTCAAGAAAGGAAATGACGCTTTGTCCTATGTCTGATGATGAATTAATTCGATTTGGCCTTACTATGTTTATTATATATCATCTACTTTTATTTATAGAGTCCATCTGTATAGTTAGTTCAGTTTTACTCTGTAAATTAAACATTTACTCCAAAAACATACACAAATCAAATTAGTATTTGGTTATATTTTGTTTGGTACATTGATTCAACATCAACTAGCAGCACTATGCATAAGAAACGAGCTTACAATCACAAGGAACATGATGCATGCATGCATGAATGTGTGTTCAAAGCTTTCCCCTACAAATACCAAAAAAGTATCGAGTTTTGTTAGACCACAACTCAGGGTTTGTATTCTTGACAGAGAACGATGGCGATGGCGATGCATGATACATGCTTCTCCCATCTCCTACTCTATTATAATCCCCTTCCCTTTTTGTTTTCTTATTTTCTCAGTTGATATAATAATCAAGTAGCTGATTTCTAATTTCTATATGATTTGGTTGTCAAAAATATCAAATCACTTCAAAAAGCGGGTGTAAAAAGTAACGAGATAAGATTTTCAAAACCCGTCTTTGGTGAGCTAGAACTTCAGAGTAGCGTTCATGGAGTCGTTCTTCTAATTAGTTCGATCAAAGTAGTAAAATAAACTAAAGTACATGTTGATTTTCAGTTGTTATTAATTACCTATAGCAATTTTTTAGTTTAATTTTATTGAAAATTATTTCATTTATGGAAATTATGAGAACGTCATAAATGCAGTGGTTTTAATTTCTGCAAATATGACATGCCTAATTAACACAATATAAGTTGTCAAACAAAGTCAAAATAAATATAGATATAGAGAAGAGACGGTCACGCTAAATACATACACACAATCCTAATTTAGCCAAACATACTACCTAAACGAAAAAAAAGTACTTCTCTTATGATGTTATTCTACGCTCACTTCGCTTACCAAAGACTCCACGACCATACGTTGAATAGATGAGATCAACAAGCAACGGTAATTGCAATGTCACAAATGAAGAAATCGGCAAGAGCGTTGTTACACCAATCACGAGCAGGATCCACCAATTCTCTTGCCCAAACATAATATATAACACTGCACTGAAGGCTATCAACATGGCTGTCACAGACATGAATAATATGATAAGGTCAACTATTAATCTCTTAGGAAGCTTGTAGAGAAAATCTTCATCTGCATAACGTGCCGTGAGGATGGAAAGAAACCACAACAAGGATGTGGTCGATGTAAACAATGAGAGTGCATCCAAGACAAGAAATATAATGTAGCTCGGTTTTTTTTCATAAATTGCTTTCCCAGTATCCCCATTGTTCCCTCCCAGTACAGTAATGATCGCTGAACAAGCTATTGCAATGATAAGTGGAGCTATAATTGTGTATGAATTGGCAGTACTTTTCATCCAATCCTCACCCTTTTGTCTCAAATTTTCATGTTGTTTACTAAACACCATCATTGGTGTTTCTTTTTCTTTGTTGCGGGTTGTCCTTTGTTCGGGAGACATTAATTTACTTACTTCCTGTAAATTGTAAATTGATAGATATTACAAGTATATTCAAATTAATTTCATTTCTTTGTATATAGAGAATATCATTTTTTACCTGAAACCACTCTAACTCCTTTTGCATTTGTAATGTTGCACCATTAACCTTATTGAGTTTGTGTTGAGGTGCCAATTTTGCAGCCAAGTGCAAAAGGTTATCTTGAAAATAATAACCGGCTCGATGATGATGCGAATCTCTATGATAAGTCGCCTCGTGCACCAAAAAGTTGTAAGCATTTTCACAGCGGTTCATTATTGCAAGTTGGTAGAGTGTACATCTATCATCCCTTGTGTTCCGGATCGATAGTGGAAAAAATTGGGTGATTTGCTCTATGACCTCAGGGATATCATTCTTCACTGCAAGAATGAGTGCGTCTTCAAATCCATCTCGTATATTCCGTATTTTACCATTTTTCTCACAGCAAAACTTCAGTATGGTAAGAACTTTGTTATGTTTCATTTTTTCCTCATGGATGGACTTGATATGCGGAACTGAAAATGATAGCAACACTTAGGGACTTGATATGATACATAATGAAGTGGATTCAAATAACGGTGCACAAAAAACCCGTACCCAAAACCGGAACCGGTTTTTGTACCCGGGTATTTTCTACACGTAGGGTATGGTTAGGATATACATATCGAGCTCAATACCCGTGCCAAGAACCATAACCGATTTATACCCAAATTAAACAGAACCGGTTTTTTTAATACCCGAATTTTTAAAGTATACCTTTATGTTTACTTTACAACTTATATATATATATATATATATACATATATCTTTTTTTAATGCATGTTATGAATTTAATAATTTGTACTTGAGTGATTTTATGTCATTGTAATTATTTAGAAACGAGCTTAATCTTGTAATTTTAATAGAAACTACGGTAATGGAAAGAAAAATTAGAGTGTTAATTACCATGTAGTGCAAATTCCCAAAATTTGGCGCAAATCCTCTCCATAACTAAACAAGAGATAAGATGAATTAAAGAAGCATAATCACACAGAACTTAACTAAAAATGCAACAACAAACAATCAGGCCACACCACACCCTGCTATAGTGACACTGATGGTTAAAAGTTTAATCATAAACCAGTTTGAAACATATATTTCGTTTAAACATCACCAGTTTAGGTTTTTGTGTATCTCGAGCTCGTTTATTAGGACGTCTTGTTTTCAACGCGAGCTCGACTCACTTACATCATTGCATACATTTGAGACAAATGGAAATCAGTATACTTAATTTAAAATTACTAACGTATCACAGGTTGGAAGAAAAGGTTTAAATAATTATTTGGTGAGCTGTGGTTGACCATCATCATCATCATCATCATCATCCTGTCTTCTTCTTGGTTTATAATTAAAGTTTTAAAAAGGTTGAAATGGATTCGGGTCCAAATGGGTTCGGGTCAGATCGGGTCTTGTTCAAAATGGGTTTCGGGTCGAAACGGGTTGGGTTTTTTTTATGCAATTTCTAAAAACATGATTTCATCATTGATATACCTTATGTTCGAGCTGGGGCTGAGACCGAAAAAAAAACCCGACCAAAATGGAAAAAAAAAAAAAAAAAAACAAAACCGACCAAAACCATACAAAAAACTGGAAAAATCGAAACCCAACCAAAACGAAATAATACAACCGTAACCGAACCAAAACAAAACCGACTAAAACGAAACAAATAAAAACTGAAAAAATCGAATCCGAAATGAAACAAAAAAAAACTGAAAAGATCGAAACCGATCCGAAACGAAACCGAAAAAACCGACCAAAACGAAACAAAAAATCAAAACCGAACTGAAACGAAACTGACCAAACCGAAACAAAAAAAAAACGTAATCGAACCGAAATGAAAAAAAAAAACTGAAAAGATCGAAACCGATCCCAAAAGAAACCGAGAAAACCGATCAAAACGAAACAAAAAATCAAAACCGAAACGAAACGAAACCCGTCCCAACCCGAAACTCGTCACGTGCGGAAACTCGAGCCGGCCCAAAACCCGTCCTATGCGGAAACCCATGTTGGCCTGAAACCCGATCCTAACCGACCCCGTTCCGATCCAAAACCCGTCCCGGCCCGAAACTCAACTCAAACTGAACCCGTTCTGATCCAAAACCCGTTTCGTGCCGTAACCCGTCTCGTGCGGATACTTGTGCCGGACCGAAACCCATTCCGATCCGAAACCTGTCCCGTTTCTTTAAGACACTAACGCACATCAACCCATTTCTTTAAAGTTGTCGACCCGCTTTGACCCGAAAATAACAATATGGAATATCAACTGACCCATTTTGTTAAAATATTTTACCCAAACCAACCCATATAATTTTAAAAGCAACCCAAACTGATCCACTTGGAAGGCTTTGGGTCAAGATTGGCCCCTCTAGTTTTAAGCAAGTTGTTGACCCTCGTCCTTTGTCTTCTTCCTGGTTTTCTGATTATAGTTTTAAACATTGTCAGTTTTTTTAATCCGATCGATCATTCGATTCCTTCCTTTTCCACTAACAATTGGAATTCAATTTGGTGACCATTACCCAACCTGATCCGACCGTTATACAATAAGATAAATTAATCTTTTTGGTTGATTTAATTAGACTTTTGGAGTCACAAACCACGGCAGACGTAGCTCTTCCAGCTGACAAGATTGGTCCTGCATTTCTCTTGGTTCTCAATATCCGGATTCTTAGGTGTATTGCTTAAGCTGCAATTCTCTACAGACACACCTTCAAAATGAAAATAAAATGCAATTAGATGATGCAAATCATAACAGCTATTTAAAAACAAAAAGCCAGTCGAATTGGATATTAGAAAAAAGAATTTAGATTAAGAAAAGAAACATACGAGAATAAACAAATCTTTGGTAGCAGTTGTATTGTTTGGCACTCCGAAACGCATCAGGCTTTTCCGCAAGATTATACACTAACCTCCACAAACTAACTGGATCTACTGTATCCAGTTGATGGTAGCAGTCCTTCAGCAAGTCATATGCAAAGTCTGCAAATTATGATATACAAAGGCAGATATAAGTTTAAATCAACACCACCAGATAGTAAAGCTGAAAGTCAACATGGATTATAAGTTAAACTCACCATAATACTCTGCCTTGATTGTACTAGCGAGTAGCCGATGAGCGTCTATTCCCTTGAAGGGATTGCGGCAGCCAGTTACTCTCGGAGTACTCCGTTTGTCCAGTGGGTGCCCCGAGAGTGCTCGGGATTGAGTTTGTTGGCCGTTCAAAAAAAATGTATAAACTTTCCTAACTTAACAAACTAATATAGAAATTAAAATGTGAAACCCTAAATGTACCATCTAAGTTAGATCTGGGGCTTGAAATATGCATTTTGATCAATTGTAAATCACTATTGGTTTTACCCTAGTTTGTTAAAGTATGACCATTATTATCATTTGACAACTTTTTTGCATGATTAGTATAAACAAACAATTTCATTTTTGGTAACAAATATTTTTTTTTAATAAATGAGCGACCTTAATAAAAGAAACGGCGATGCTTGTAACAGCTTAAAAAAGTTCGTTAAATAAATTTTGAATGTAGAAAGAACTAAATTGGTCAATATATATATATATATATGAATAATAATTATTAACGAGGTCTAAATCTTAACAATTACAAAGTTCACGCAAAATGCCCAAAAGAACATATTGACATTCAACATAATTATAGGTTTATTAAACAAAACGAACATGTTGACTTTCAAAATCTTAAAAATGAGGATTACTTTTAGTACCGTGCGAAAGCTCATGCAATGGTGAGGTAAACAAGACATGAGAAACTAACACAAGCATAATAAGCAGAAAATAATATTAAAGCATGTCTAGTAATCATACAATTTAACATCCAATGTCTATCCTTTTACCTTATTATTTACACTACTTAACATCCAATGTTATCATTTTACCTTATTTACACTAAAGAAATTATGGACTTGTTGGTGTCATTGACAAATTTTTTTTTTTTAATTACATACGGAATTCACAAACAAAATTATACATAAAAGTCAACAATTTAAAATGCACACAGTTTTAGGAAATGTATAGGTAATGTGGGTTGTGACAGAATGATTTAGGTTGGGCAGCATGGTGTAACACCCTCAACCACGTCAGCCTTTTAACGCCGCCAAGATCTCTCTCGTGAGTGGGGTAACGGGCGCAAGAGATAAGGTGGGTGTGTGAACCCCTATGGGCCAATGAGAACCTTTCAAATGTTGAAGGGTGTGAAACCACACCATTTGGCCTTAAGGGTAGATGAGAAACTAGATAAATTACTACAAAGTGCACTTTCTTTGTGGGATAAACTAAAAAAGAAAGGTTTTGATGAAAACATTTGTACACGTTGTAATCAATATGCTATTTCTCTCTATACATACTTCACACTATTGCACTAACTAGACAGAATACATTAGTATACGAAGAATTCTTATACAAAAGTCAGATTGCCTTATATTCATCTATTTTAAGAAAAGCAATTTGTTGTGTAATCACATATGAAGCATTAGCTATTTATTAAAAATAAAAATAAAAATGAAAAGATTTGTGTCAACTCAATCCAATTAGTTAAAAAAAAAAAAGAAAAAGACCCTCGTTGCAACCTGACCCTCTTTTGACTATGTGCCCATCTTTCCACCTCTACAAAGTACTTCCAATACTCAGTAGACATTGGTTCTTTATAAACTGGATAGTGATAGTATATAACATTTTAGCATCCATCACATGAAGAAAATTCAGCACTTCCTAAAAAGCTTTTGTTGATTTAGGTAGCTATTCTATCTTACTTGTCATAGTTGTTAACACGTCGTAAAATGTAAAGCCAATGTTAAAAACAATAAAGGAAACCTGAGTAGAAGCCTTAACAACCAGCCCAAAAATAAGTGAAAGAACTAAATCCCTCTCAACACAACACAACACAAAACTAAGCAATATTTGCGCTCCACTAGCTATGACGCTTTTGTAATATGGTACCCATGCAATTCTGAAACAGCTAGGGAGTTAAATATTATTACAAAAAGTTACAAGATTTTTTTTGAAGACTTCAAATAACTTTCGACATGTTTGACTTTGGAAACTTCTACCTCAATGAGTCAAATCCGTTTTGAAAAAACTGTTAACTTAGCAAGTGATATTCAATCACCAAAGGCTGAAGAACAACCGAACACAAACTGACTGTGTTGCACAGAAAACAAAATCACATAATAAAGAAACAAAAACTATCCACCAAGTCTTTACCACTACTTAGACTAAATCAAATAATAAACGTGCAGCAAATACATCTCGTGCACACTCACTTTAAGTCGGTGTTACCACAGCATCAAAAAAACCCATCCGTAAGTAAAGTAAACTGGTCAAACATGCCATTTACTTTTAAACCCACAAAAATATGCACTGTCTTAAACTGCAACCCTTCAACCCAAAACTTAATAAGCTGAAACGAGGCAGGTGAGATTGACCAGAAATTTCATTTTTTAATAATTAATACAATGATTGGTGTTACAAATATGCTTGGAAAGATTATTTTGTTCAACAAAAATCTTCTTTTAAAAAACTGGTTTAGGGGTTTGTATGCATTACTTGTGTCCCCTTTCACCTCTTTCCTTTTGAATTTTTTTTTTTTTTTTATTTAACTATTCAACCCCTTAGAGGTAAAGGCATAAAGCACAACCCAAATCGGCCCCTTCGTTAATAAACAAGTTAAAATTGGCCCCAACTCACATAGAACCATAATGTTGGTGAAGTTAACAGTCTAAGTAAATACTTACAATTATGGTTATGGATATTGTGTCATCAATCATACTGTAGGTCAATTGCATTCAAACAGAGGGCCCTTGTTTCTTCTGCAGAGAACATAGTTCTGGCTGCACTAAGTCATTCTCTAAAACAAAACAGCAGAATTGTCAATTTACAAATTACATAACATAGTAGTTTGAAAGGATTAAAAGGGGTATCATACCGCAGAGCAATGCCTTCTTTGGACCAAGGTCATAGAACTCCTCTAGCTTAGATGCTGCTGATATATCAATCAAGATCCCTTAAATCAGTGTCTGGTTTCCACAAACAAAGAAAAAGATTATTATTATTACTTTCTAAAATTTCAACCCCTTTACCTTGGAACTAGGCTGATTCGAGTTACATGTTTACATCTAACTGGCCAAAAAGATCGAATCTTAAGTGAATATATATAAAATATGTATAGAGGGGATAATCCAGCCTAAGCCTACTTGCTGATACATGATAGCTAATTAATTATGTACATAAATGATAAATCCAACCAAACAAAATATCCCAAAAGAAAAAGAAAAAAGTAGCTATCTCCTATGTTGTTTTCCTAAGCTCCCTTTGGTTCCCAAAGATTCCACGACCATATGTTGACGAGATAAGATCAACAAGCAATGGCAACTGCAGTGTCACAAACGAAGCAATCAGTAGGCTTGTCATTAGGCAAATCGGGACCAGGTGCCACGACACCAACTCCTCATGCTCAAACACAGACATGATATAAAATGCTGCACTATAGGCTATCACCATGGTTGTGACAGACATGAATAGCGTGACAAGCCCAAAGATTAATCTCTTAGGTAATCTTTTGAGAAAGTCCTCATCTGCATAACGTTCTGTGAGGAGGGAAAGAAACAACAGCAAGGAGGTGTTGGATGTGAAAAACGAGATCCAAACTGAGTAACAATATATCATAAAGCTCAACTTGTCTTTATAAATTGCCCTCCCAGTCTCCCCATTGTTCCCTCCAGGCACAGTAATGATCGCCGGAAAAACCATTATAATGATAAGGGCAGCCGCTGTGATTATGTATGAGCCGGCTGTTTGCTTCATCCAATCTTCCCCCTTTTGTCTTAAATCTCTATGTTCTTTTTTAAACACCATCATTGGTGTGTCATTTTCTCTGTTGCGGGATTTCATCTGTCTGGCACTATTTTGCTTATTTCCTGTAAATAGATATATATTACAAGTGAATTCAAACTAATTTCAATTCTTTGAATAAAAAGAATAACATTTTCACCTTAAACCATTGTAGCTCCCTTTGCATTTGTAACGCTGCACCAGTAACCTTGTTGAGTTTGTCATCAGGTACCAATTTTGCAGCCACATACAAAAGGTTTTTGTCTTCGTCTTCAAAGAAATGATTTTCATGATGATGCAAATCCTTGTGATAGGTCTTCTCATACACCAAAAAGTTGTAAGATTTTTCACATCGGTTACTTATGGAAAGTTGATTGAGTGTACGTCTACCATCCCTGTTCCAGATCCATAATGGAAAAAATCGGGTGATTTGCTCTATGACCTCAGGGATATCATTCTTCACTGCAAGAATGAGTGCGTCTTCAAATCCATCTCGTATATTCCGTATTTTACCATTTTTCTCACAGCAAAACTTCAGTATGGTAAGAACCTTGTTATGTTTCATTTTTTCCTCATGGATGGACTTGATATGCGGAACTGAAAATGATAGCAACACTTAGGGACTTGATATGATACATAATGAAGTGGATTCAAATAACGGTGCACAAAAAACCCGTACCCAAAACCGGAACCGGTTTTTGTACCCGGGTATTTTCTACACGTAGGGTATGGTTAGGATATACATATCGAGCTCAATACCCGTGCCAAGAACCATACCCGATTTATACCCAAATTAAACAGAACCGGTTTTTTTAATACCCGAATTTTTAAAGTATACATTTATGTTTACTTTACAACTTATATATATATATATATATATATATACATATATCTTTTTTTAATGCATGTTATGAATTTAATAATTTGTACTTGAGTGAATTTATGTCATTGTAATATATTATAATTATTTACAAACGAGCTTAATCTTGTAATTTTTATAGAAACTACGGTAATGTAAAGAAAAAATAGAGTGTTAATTACCATGTAGTACTGCAAATTCCCAAAATTTGGCGCAAATCCTCTCCGTAACTAAACAAGAGATAAGATGAATTAAAGAAGCATAATCACACAGAACTTAACTAAAAATGCAACAACAAACAATCAGGCCACACCACACCCTGCTATAGTGACACTGATGGTTAAAAGTTTAATCATAAACCAGTTTGAAACATATATTTCGTTTAAACATCACCAGTTTAGGTTTTTGTGTATGTGTGATTGTATCTCGAGCTCGTTTATTAGGACGTCTTGTTTTCAACACGAGCTCGACTCACTTACATCATTGCATACATTTGAGACAAATGGAAATCAGTATACTTAATTTAAAATTACTAACGTATCACAGGTTAGAAGAAAAGGTTTAAATAATTATTTGGTGAGCTGTGGTGAAGTCAGTCAAGCAAAACTTGGGTGTGTTGTGTCCTTTCGTGCAACAAAACAATTTTAAACTTCACTGTAAAACACAAAAACTTGTGACAAAGATATAATTTATTTATAAAATCCTTAAGACTTTGAGAAAATAATCAAGTTTAAGTACTATTTAAGTGAAAGCTTTGTATGGTGATGTCTATAACAAAGTAACAAACATTATTTTGCGCCAACGGATTGGTTTATTTGTTCTGATAACGAAAATTTTGATGGTTTTAGTAATTAATTGAGAAGATACGGATATCTAAAAACTTGAATCCGAGCGACCCGACTCAACGGATCCGAAACTCGTCACGTGTGGAAACTCGTGCCGGCCCAAAACCCGTCATGTGCGGAAACCCGTGTCAGCCTGAAACCCGATCCTAACCGACCCCGTTCCGATCCAAAACCCGTCCCGGCCCGAAACTCAACTCAAACTGAACCCGTTCTGATCCAAAACCCGTTTCGTGCCGTAATCCGTCTCGTGCGGATACTTGTGCCGGCCCGAAACCCAGTCCGATCCGAAACCTGTCCCGTTTCTTTAAGACACTAACGCACATCGACCCATTTCTTTAAAGTTATCGACCCGCTTTGACCCGAAAATAACAATATGGAATATCAACTGACCCATTTTGTTAAAATATCTTACCCGAACCAACCCATATAATTTTAAAAGCAACCCAAACTGACCCAATTGGAAGGCTTTGGGTCAAGATTGGCCCCTCTAGTTTTAAGCAAGTTGTTGACCCTCATCCTTTGTCTTCTTCCTGGTTTTCTGATTATAGTTTTAAACATTGTCAGTTTTTTTAATCCGATCGATCATTCGATTCCTTCCTTTTCCACTAACAATTGGAATTCAATTTGGTGACCATTACCCAACCTGATCCGACCGTTATACAATAAATTAATCTTTTTGGTTGATTTAATTAGACTTTTGGAGTCACAAACCACGGCAGACGTAGCTCTTCCAGCCGACAGGATTGGTCCTGCATTTCACTTGGTTCTCAATATCCGGATTCTTAGGTGTATTGCTTAAGCTGCAATTCTCTACAGACACACCTTCAAAATGAAAATAAAATGCAATTAGATGATGCAAATCATAACAGCTATTTAAAAACAAAAAGCCAGTCGAATTGGATATTAGAAAAAAGAATTTAGATTAAGAAAAGAAACATACGAGAATAAATATATCTTTGGTAGCAGTTGTATTGTTTGGCACTCCTAAATGCATCAGGCTTTTCCGCAAGATTATACACTGACCTCCACAAACTAACTGGATCTACTGTATCCAGTTGATGGTAGCAGTCCTTCAGCAAGTCATATGCAAAGTCTGCAAATTATGATATACAAAGGCAGATATAAATTTAAATCAACACCACCAGATAGTAAAGCTGAAAGTCAACATGGATTATAAGTTAAACTCACCATAACACTCTGCCTTGATTGTACTAGCGAGTAGCCGATGAGCGTCTATTCCCTTGAAGGGATTGCGGCAGCCAGTGACGTGGGTGAGCCCAATATATTCTTTGCACGCTTCAAACAAATAATCAAAAACGGTTCTGTGAGAGTCGATGGCTGGGAGAGGAAAAGCATAAAAGCTGGGGATTGGACATCGAATAACAAATGCGGGGCTAAAATCATAAATCTAATGGGTTTATATACTACCCATTTACGTGTCCCGATTTGACTCAAGCTCCTATTCTATGCTTAGGACTCAAACGATAAAAATGAATTCAAAAACATAATACCTCTGATGGCTTCGTACGCCGTCAATCGATCGACAGGCATACCGTAATCAGTCATAAGAAAATCCCAAATATCCTTGGCTGTTAGATAACTGTCAATACTCCTCATCACATCTTCACTCACTGATCCAAAGATCCATCCTTTCACTAGCAGATCTGACCTTTGCCATTCCCTATGCTTGGCCTTAAAATCAGCAACGTTCCCTTTTGAATTATCATCTTCTTTGGGTTCTTTTACTGTGCCGTCGACAAAACCAAGCAGATCATGGGAATCCAACAGGCACTCCATCTGAACCCGCCATTCATCATAATTATGCAGACGTTCTGCGGACAACTTTACAGACATGAAGGAGGCGGGATTTACATGAGAAGGGTATGGATATGGCCCTGGCGGAATCACATCAGTTAGCTAATTTGATTATTCATTTTTAACACACACACACACTCTTTTAAGCATATAATACACTTACCTTGGTCCACATTGCCGCTTGAGCTTGAGGCATCCATTGCAGCAAAGAAATTGGATGAACAGACAGAGAGATGGTTGATCTTCTTCGTCTATGGATGATGAACAGAGGAAACTTCGTTCGTGCCAACAGAGAGAGAGAGAGAGAGAGAGAGGTTGATCAGAACAACAAGGAATGGGTTTAGTTCAACTTAAAAACAGGGTTTTTCGTACGGAATTCAAAACAGGGTTTTTGGTACGGAATTTCAAAACAGTATTTTATTTATTTATTTACTAGATTATTACCCCGTGTACTACACGAGTTGAAAAAAAATGTTATTTTACATACTAAATAATAAAACAATATATCTTTAAAAACCTTATTTATTACACGGGTTGAATAAATGTAATTTTATATATTAAATAATAAAAAATATTATATTTTTAAGAACCTCGTGTATTGTAATTTATATACCAAATAAGTCGTTTTATACTTAAGATTTATGAATATATATAACTCACTGAAATTAAATTAATAATATTTATCCATAAGATATTAAACTAATATTATTTAGTAGGAGGGTTATCTATAATATAATATATTAAACTAAATAATATTTAGTAGGATGATTATCTATAATTAATTAGAAAAAATTAAACTAAAACAATAATTATCTGTAAGAGATCGCCTAATATAATGACAAGTGTCCCTAAAGTGGTTTCTTTTATTATATAGTATAGATTTTTAGATCAGGGGTTTTGTTTTGAGGTCTCTAGATGATTCTTTTTTTTTGGCTAGTCATACCCTCGTGATGATTTTAGTCATACCCCCCTCATGATGATTTTCTTTTTTTATGTTAGTTTTAGTAGTATTTTGGGTTAGTTGGTATCACTATTAAAATTCATAAATACTACCGGCGTGTTGTGGCGGCTACTCAAGCCATACCAGTTCTGTTCGTTACAACAGCGGTACAATACCGACACTTGCCATAGGCTATATATATCATCCGTGAAGCAACTTTCAAGACATGTACGTTTGTGCTCCAATCACTTATACATTATTTTCACAACTTGCTTTTTAAGTAAAATTAATTTCAAGACTTAGTTAATAATAAGTGTCGCAATCACATAGTCAAAGTTTCATTGTTTGTTGCCGCCAACAACACCATCGATGTCACCTCAGCCACAATCATTGCCGCCTTAGTCATCACCATTGTCTCGATACTGCCACCAACGCCACTGTCATTGCTACCACCGGAATTTGTGCTTCACCGTCCCATATTAACCAAACTTATTTACAATATATAGCTAATAGTATTGAGTAACATATTTCGGCCACCAACACCATCGTGGTAGTCACCTCTACAGTCGTCGTGGCCACTACCCTGTGACCTCAACAGCTGTCACACCGCCATAAAAAATTGAACAACCCATTTTGTTATTTCTTTTACTAAAACGGCTTACTACACTTCTAGTCTATTTTGTTGATAACTCTTCTGAACCAAACCAAATTCATACTTTTTCTTTGAATAAAAAACATTTATCAACCCGAACCCATTTTGCTCAAAATTGGTTCTTATACATGTCATAATACCACAAGTTCAACTTACATTCTTTTATTACATATTATGTATTTGAGTTTTCTTTCTCTATACTACTAAAGCTATAATATAACTCTAAGGGGGATAGGAGTGGTTATCACTCACCACCCATTTATCACTTACAACTTCCAATTAAGTTCCGTCATGTCATCAACCATTATTCCATCACTCATAATTTTTTTTAGTGGAAGTCCATCACTCACCACTGATGGAGAGTGCAAAGCACGAGCGTTAAGTGTGTTAAATTACGTATTTTATGGTGTTTTAAGTGATGACGCGTCACGAGTATGATAACTATGGGTTTTTATGATTCTACAGGTAAAACGCGTAATATAGCGAGCTTAGAGATGAAACGGAACATCCAAATATGATAAACGATGTATTGCATCATTCGGGACGTGTTCGGGTCGAGTGATAGCTTGAATAGGAAAGAGACAACATGGGAGTGGGGGATTACTATGTTTCATCCTCACAAATTGTTGCTAGCATTTAATATTGGAAGCTGTATATGAGAAGTGATGATAATTAGTAATATTCAACAACATAATCATCATCATCACGCAGAAAATTGTGTGGTTGGATTTTTTGGGAATTACGGCAGAAGACATAGCAGCCATGTGATTGTTTGGCAAAAGATTTAATGGATTAGAAACCTATCTTTGGTAAAATTATCCATAACAAGTCCGTGGAAGCAAATATGTAAAATAAGTGATGATTTCGAGGTTTTGGGATTAAGCTTGGAGTCGATGTTTCGGGGAGTTCCTGGCAGTGAAAGCAATATCTCTTTTTGGAAAGAGCGGTGGTTGTTCGAGGATCCTCTATGCGATAAATTTCCAGCCTTGTTTCAGTTGGAAAGACACAAGAATGCAGCTGTAAAGGATCGTTTGGGGGTTGATGCTGAAAGTTTGGAGCTGAATTTCATGTGGACTAGCCAACCGTCTACTTCTATGGAAATTTCGGAACTGCAAGAACTTTCGGATGCCTTGTCGAGCTTCGCATGCGGTTTGGGTGAGGACAAGTGGAGATGGCTATTGGACACTTCAGGCTCTTTCTCGGTGAGTAGTGTCAAAGATAAGGTTCAAAAGTTGATTTTTTCAGACTTGGAGCTGGCGTTTGAGTGGAACAATTGGTCTCCCAAAAAGGTTAATTTCCTGATTTGGAGATTAGTTCAAGACAAGATCCCGACATACTCGGCTTTGGCTAGGCGAAACGTTGTTGTTCAAGATAACCGTTGTAAAATGTGTGGTGATGAAGCTGAAACGGCGATACACTTGTTTGCCTCATGTTCGGTTGCGGAACAGATTTGGGAGTTTGTATCTCGATGGTGCAGAATACATCACGTTTTCGCATTAGAGTTAAAAGATTTGGCAAATATCCATAAGAGAAACAGAGGATCACAGAGGTGGAAAAAAGTGGTTAATTTGGTGACTCAAGCCGGAATGATGCGGTTTTTGAAGGAAAACAACCTCATGTAAACAGGATGAAGGAGGAAATCAAGATGTTTGGATACATGTGGCTAAAGAGTAGAGTCAAGAGTATAAATATATCATGGGAGGATTGGTGTAATTTCAATTTGATAAATATTGGTGTATAAGGTGATGTATTGTTCTTGTTTGGAGTAATGTATTTGGGATATCATCTGGCTAACAATTGGTTGCCCAGGTGAAAATGGAATAAAATTTTGTTGATCTTTCAAAAAAAAGAAACCTATCTTTGGTGGCAGCTTTGAGGACATCAAAAGTCAACAAAAATGACATCAACATTAGACTTCTTTCCAATATTCTCAAACGGTAATATTAAGGAGGGAGCTCCAATGGAATCTATGGGGGCGGCGAGATTTCCAATATTTGTTGAGATTAGTGGAGAGAAGGAAAGAATTATGAGGAAAGAGGAGGTTTTTGCAAAAGACGACAGTGGGGAACAACTAAAACAAGATTTCTTGAATGTTACTATTAAGTCTTTTGGGCCTAGTAAGGAAAAAATAAAAAAGAAAACCATAAAGCCCAAAAGTAAAATTGTAACTGTGGATAAGGCGGGGAACATAATTAACGGGGAGAAGGATGGAGGAATTATTAGGCCCAGGAAAAGAACGAGACAGAATGACCCGTTCGACCTAAACGAAATAATTGGTATACAGGAGGATAGCGTCAATTCGGATGATCAGTTAGACAACGAAGTTCACAATGTGGGGAATGCAAGAAGTCATGAGAAAAGTCATAGAGTGGAGGGGGTGGTGGAAGATTTAAATGTACAGCCCAACGAGGAGGAGGATGGGAATATCGACTTGGAGATGCATGCTACATCCGTTATGGGAGGCATTGTGGGAGTTGATCTGCAGAACCATGAACCTATGATCAGGAAAGCGATCAGGGAAGAAGGAATTCAAAAAGCAGTTAAATGAATTTTCTTTCTTTAAACATTAGGGGTTTAGGGGAGGGGGTAAAAACAAAGCGGGATGGGTTAAAAATATGAGATATGAGAACGGTATTGACTTCATTGCTTTACAAGAAATTCAGTTTAGTGACGTTTCAGGTATCGAGTTCGAGAAATTTTGGGGAACAGGAATTTTCGAGATGGATCACGTGCCAGCGATTGGCAGGTCTGGAAGGGTGGTGAGCTTGTGGGATCCTAAAGTTCTCAAGGTACATGATACTATCAAGCATCCTAACTTTTTATTGGTTATGGGGACCTTAAAGGGGAGCAATAAGGCTATAAACGTTTTGAATGTGTACGCTCCGCAAAAAGTCCCGCAAAAAAAGGCTCTTTGGGATGACATTAGGGGGGGTGATGAGTTGTTATCCAGGGTGGTGGGTGATTATGGGTGAAGGGGTATGGTCCCAAAAAGTCGCGCAAACCTCATAACAGGTTGCACGTGAGACCATACTCCTTAGCATAACAACTTGATAATAACAACCTCGCGCGGCTCACATCACATTGTGACTTATCCCCGCGCAAGGAAGAGCACATAATAAACTCAGATAGCAACACTTAGCATAAAAACAACGGCATAAGTGAGCACACTAGCCCCGCGCGGGTTAGTTGCCACCAAACAAAATCCTCCCCATAGGAAGACGCGCTGTTACCTACAGAGGTACACAGGGTACAAGTGACAGTAAAAAGAACCAATGAGCGTCCAGCAGGCTCTGTTCAATCGTGCGCCACGATCTTCTGACGATAAGTACACAAGGACGCCTACATGGCACCAATCAAGAGACGGAGACAACTGTCCCACGATCTCCACTTGTCTGCTGATGACAGAAGGGACAACAAGGCCGACAACAATGACACGTGGCTCCAATCAAGGTGCGCCAGCACCGACGAGCATCTAGAAGCCACTAAGCAGTCGAGGCCAGCAAGGCAAAGAGCATATTCGTTGTTGTCCGTTTCTGGCCCAAGGCCCATCAGCCCACAACCTCTTACACCTCTCCGGCTATAAATAGGGACCTTCATTCCTCAGGTGATGGATTCGATTCTCTCGGCTCTTACTCTTAAATACTTAATTACTCTCAAAGCAGTCGCTTATTCTCACGCCGGAGCCCGGTTAAGAGGGAAACCCCCACATTCCCCTCTTAACGAGTAACGGTGTTCTGTTTTGCAGGTTGATTAACCAGTCGGAGCTCAAATACCTCAAAGAAGATTAACCACTATGATAGGAACATAAACCCCTCTAATTAATACCTTAATTAGATCACTGTTTCTTCATTGGCGCCCACCGATTTTTTCTATAACCACCCTCATCTTCTTTATTTGAGCCTTTGACGTCTTTTCATCCTTCGACTATGACTGGTCAAGGAATCTTTCCAGAGTTCGGCTTCGGAGCCAACTCTAACACGGCCTTGGGTGAAGGAGTCCAAAACCTCCAAGCCCAAATCACTGTTTCTTCAATGGGTGATTTTAACGCGGTTCGTAATCGGCTTGAGAGAAGAAATTCTAATTTTAATAAAAAATGTGCTTCAAATTTTAATAATTTTATATTTGAAAATGGTCTTAGAGAATATGAAATGAAAGGTAAGAAGTTCACGTATGTTAATGAAAACGGTAACAAACATAGCAAGATTGATAGGGTCTTGGTCTGTCACGATTTTTTCTCTGAATGGCCGGTGACGTGCCTTAGGGCGATGCCGAGGGCTCTCTCGGATCATTGCCCTCTTGTCTTGACTTGTTCGGACAAAAATTTTGGTCCCAAACCGTTCAGATTCTTCAACTCTTGGTTGGAGAGAAAGGATTTTGATGAAGTGGTTCAGAAGTTGAGCGTTAATTTTATCGGGAGTGGGAACCAGACGAGATTCTATCAAAGAAACTTAAGGAGATTAGGGAAGGAATTAAAAATTGGAAAAGAGAAGTTCTTGCCAAGGAAGGGGAAATGGAGATGACTCTGAAGGAAGAATTAGAAATCTTGGAAGATATGTCGGAAGTTAGAGAGTTATCCGAAGAAGAGGAGTGGGCCAAAATGGAATGTTTGAAAGATTTAAAAGAGATCGAAAGTTACAAAACCAAAGACCTTAAACAAAGAGCTAGGGTTAGATGGGATTTGGAAGGTGATGAAAACTCGGCGTTCTTTCATGGGTACATAAAAAGTAGGCGGGCCTCCAACTATATCCCGGGTCTAATGATTGACGGGGTTTGGACTACTAAACCGGCTCTGATTAAAAAAGAGATTATGATTTTCTTTAGAAAGGCTTTCGAGGAAAAAATTAAGGATAGACCAAAACTCATATGCCACAATGTTAGACGTCTATCAGAGATTGATGCGGCTTCCCTAACGGTTCCTTTTAGCATAGAAGAGATCAAAAGTGCGGTGTTTGAGTGTGGGTCAGACAAAGCTCCAGGGCCGGACGGTTTCAACTTCAAATTCATCAAAAGGTATTGGAATTTGTTCGAATACGATTTCTATAACTTGTTAGATTCCTTTTACAGGAAAGGATCTATCGCGATGGGGTGTAGTTCATCCTTCATTACTCTTATCCCGGAAAACAAGGATCCAGTGGGGCTGAGTGAGTACAGACCGATCAATCTGATAGGGGTGATAAGCAAAACTATCTCGAAGATTCTGGCTAATCGGCTCAAAAAGGTTATTGGGACCATCATTTCGGAGAATCAAACGGCGTTTCTTAAAGGGAGGTACATTCTGGACAGCCCGTTAATTCTAAATGAGGTCTTAGCTTGGGTCAAAAAAGATAAAAAAAGGCTTTTCTTTTAAAAATTGATTTTGAAAAAGCTTATGATAACGTGAGTTGGAGTTTTCTTTTGGACATCATGGGGCAAATGGGTTTTCCTGCTTTATGGTGTAAATGGATCGATGGGATCCTAGCTTCGGCTAGATCCTCGGTATTGGTAAACGGGTCTCCTACCTTTGAATTTAGTTGTTCAAAAGGGGTTAGACAGGGAGACCCGTTATCCCCGTTCCTGTTCCTGTTGGTCATGGAAGCTCTTTCTAGTATTTTATGCAAAGCTAGGAATGAAGGGAAGTTCAAAGGTATTCAAACTCCTAACAACGGTCCGGTAATATCTCATCTCCTCTATGCTGATGATGCTCTCTTGTTGGGGGATTGGGATAAGGAAAATGTTAAGAACGTGGCTAGATGTTTAAGGATTTTTTATTTGTGTTCGGGTTTAAAAATCAACCTTCATAAAACTAACATATACGGGTTGGGGGTGGATAATGGTGATGTGGCTGACATGGCTAAAGTGATTGGGTGTAACACGGATTCTTTTCCGCTTTCTTACTTGGGGATTATGGTGGGAACCAATATGAACAGAATTAACAACTGGAGTCCTATTATTGAGGTTTTTGATAAAAGATTATCGATTTGGAAAGCTAAAACTTTGTCGATAGGGGGGAGACTTACCCTGATTAATTCGGTGTTAGAGAGTCTGCCTATTTATTATTTTTCTTTATATAAGGCCCCGGTAGGTGTGATTAAGAATCTCGAAGCCAAAATGAAAAAATTTCTTTGGGCAGGTTCTAACAGTAATTCGAAAATGAATTGGGTGGCTTGGGATTGGGTCACGTGGCCTAAGACTAAAGGTGGGTTGGGTATAAACAGACTCAAAGAGGTCAATGAGGCCCTTCTTGTTAAATGGGGGTGGAGATATAGGGTGGAGAATCATAACTTGTGGTGTAAAGTGATGGAAGCTTGCCATTGGAAGAACAACCAAAGTAGCTTCCTTCCGCTTAACGGAAACATTGCGGGGTATTGGAAAAATATAGCGAAGTTGTTTTTCAAAATGAAATTAAATGGGAAGGGGCTAAATCGGTTAATAATGGGTAAAGTGGGGAAAGGGGATGATATTCGTTTTTGGATTGACACTTGGGTGGGCGATTTTCCCTTCATGGAAAGATGGCCTAATTTGTTTGGTCTGGAGAAGTTTAAATCATGCAGGGTCGCAGAGAGAATGGAAGCGTTTCAAGAAAATGGGGTTTTTTCGTGGCAATGGTCCAGACAGCCGGAATCCGACGAGGAGTTACAAGAATGGCAGGAATGCATTGAGGTTCTCAGCTTAACGAGGCTTTCCAACGACAAGGATGCGTGGTATTGGAATGACGATAGTCAAAATATCTTCTCAGTGAAGGTGGTTAAAAAGACTTTAATTATGGATAGAGGTATTAATCACCCGCCTAATTTTGTATGGTGTAAATGGGTGCCCATAAAATGTAATATTATGGCCTGGAGAGGCAATTTGGATAGGCTCCCTACGAGAACTAATTTAAGAGGTAGAAATGTGGAGATAACCTCGGTTCTATGCCCTTTCTGCGACGATTTCGAGGAAACGGTTGATCACTTATTCACTGCATGCTCGGTGGCTATGCGGGTGTGGGCGGCTTTCAGCGTTTGGTGCAACATCCCGCCTTTGTTCTTTTTTGAGTTCAAAGACATTTTAGACATCCACAAGGTCATTAAGAGGGGTAAGAAGGCGGATAAGATCATTTACGGGCTGGGGATTATTACTTGCTGGTGCATATGGAAAGGGAGAAATGATCTGGTTTTTAATCAGATTAAAAGGAGTTCGCAGGATATCATAGGGGAGATAAAGTCGAGAGGGTTTTCTTGGGTTAAAAATAGATCCTCTTGTAAATATATTAGTTGGGCGGACTGGTGTAAATACCCTATGTACATGTTGTAATTCGTTTGTTTGTGTGCCCTTTGCCCGTTTGGGTCGGGGGAGTATTTGTTTGTTTGGCCTTTTGCCCGTTTGGGTCGGAGGTTGTTTTAATGAAGTTCTCTTTTCAAAAAAAAAAAAATTAGACTTCTTGTGAGAAGCACAAGACACAAAAAGCTTGACATCATTATAAAAACACATGCAATAATTGAAAAAAGGTGAGAGGCATTTATTTTTGATCATCATCAATTATCACATGTGGGGAGGCATGCAATTGATTTAAGTATGAATTCAAACAACAAAAGATACTACATGTGGGTTACGGAGTCATGACCGTGACTTACGGTTAAAATATTGGGGTGGCGGCAGTTTCTTCGAATCTTCCACGTGATGAAGTTGGCCATCACGCACAAAAACATCCCCACCCCTGGTCCCCTAATCGTTTCACTTTAATTTAATTAAATCCTATACTTTACAATTTTGTTTAGTCATATTATTAACTAGGTGAGACACTCACACTACGCGGCGGAGTGTCTCATTAGAAATGTGGTGAACGTATTTCTATACCAAACTATCACATATACGGCATGAAACAAAGAAGTTAAATCAATCACTTTTGATGCTGCAGGTAAAGAAAGAAAGTTGCAATTGGCGGAGTTGGAGGAACTAAGAGATGAGGCCTATGATTGTTCGGAAAGCTATAAGGCTAAGATGAAAAAGGTTCATGATGCTAAACTGCGCCTCAAGACGTTTGAGGTAGGGCAAAAGGTTTGGCGTTACAACTCCAAGCTAAAGTTCTTTCCGGGCAAACTGAAAAGTAAGTGGACGGGCCCATTTGTTGTCAAAAGTGTTGGGAAGTATGGAAATATAGAGATTGAAGATGAGATTGGACGTCAAAACCAAGTGGTAAATGGACATCGTCTAAAACCTTACATTGTTGCTATTGATCAAGAAGGTGCACCGATTGAAGTGGTGAAGTTCCTTGTGGATTCACCAACTTATGAGGTTGACTAAATGGGTCAGGTAATGTCGGGCTGAGGACATAAAACTTAGCGCTACCCGGGAGGCAACCCGTGTGTTTGTTTCTTTTTTTTTTGTGTGCGTTTTTGTTTGTTTTCTTTTGTTTTTCAATCACCACACCAAATCGTCATTCACGTGGTTCCAAG
The DNA here is from genome assembly GCF_002127325.2 of Helianthus annuus. Taxonomy (NCBI): domain Eukaryota; kingdom Viridiplantae; phylum Streptophyta; class Magnoliopsida; order Asterales; family Asteraceae; genus Helianthus; species Helianthus annuus. The sequence goes on from NC_035433.2 coordinate 95,153,071, forward strand.
AATCTAAGTTGGGGAGGACATAGTTGGCGAGTCACAAATATGCTGTCACGTTTTACAAACTCATTTCCACTATGAATGCATTGAGGGCAATGCACATTTCTAAGTTGGGGAGGGGAGTCTTTTTAGATGACAACATGTGTCTTTTATGAAAAATGGTTTTAAAATGTAAAAAAAAAAAATTAATGTGGTTTGAAAATGTCAATAAAAATTGAAACCATTTAAAGAACATTAATGGAGTTGTTAAATGTATTTTGGGTCTAAAAAGAAATTGAAATACCCACAAAGGCTTATGACCATTAGGTCATGGGTTCGATTCTCACAAAGGGGGTTTTTTCCAGATTTGTTTGGTTTCCTCCTGAATTGGTGTATAGGCATTATTGCCTAGTGGAGATGGATATAATCGGGTGGTTCCGCTGGTGACACGATGATACTCCAGTGGTCCGTCAGTGATCCAAATTTTCCGTTCAAAAAAAAAAAGAAATTGCAATTTCAATAAATGAGTTTTGGGAATTAAAAGTTTGGTCAAGAGTATCACGTTGGTTTTTTTTTTTTTAATAGAAATCTGGCACATTTCACAAGGTGATTTGGCAAAATAAATCATAAATGTACGCTGGGTGGCGCAAGCATACGTTGACTGCAAAGAAAATCTCAATTTCTTACTGTACTACGCTTGCTATACGCTGATTAAGTGCTTTCAGAACACCGTAAGCATACGCTAGGTGCCGTACAGATACGTTAAAGCTGCTGAATCCCAAAATTAAAAAAAATAATAAGGAAAAAATTAAGGGAGCGGTTCCAAGTTCCAAACACCCTTTTATCCATCTGTCCTCAAATCACTAACCCACCCACTTTCTCACCTTTTCTTTCAAAACCTCTCAAGAACCCATTTTCATAACTTCATCAAAACTTAATCAAAATCAATGAGTTTGGTGTCAAAACGTTGGTGTTGACGAGTATATGGAGCAATTTTTCAAAAATATTCACGAGTCAAACGATTTCAGTGGTTGAAGTTGACGAATTTGGGTTGTTTTTGGTGCGAGCTTTCATCTAATCACATTCTCACCATCACGAGATAAGTAAGGTAAGAAATTTTCGTTTTTTATTTTATTTTGCTAGTACTTTCACGAATGCTGCTGAGAATCTTGCATATTTATCATGCTAGAAATGGTGTTCAAGCTTAGATTATTTTCATGATAAGTTGTTAGGGTAAAAATGAAAAATTAAATTGAATAATTGTGGGTGGGTTGAACATGATGCTGCATTGTCAGATGTGTGATGGAGTTGAAAATTTGAAGTTTAATTTTAAGATAGAACATGAAAAATGATAATGTGGGATGCTGTGAAGTCAAAAAGAAAAAAAAAATCATATGTTGTGTAATTTTGGTTGCTGACATTGTATTATGCTAGATGGATGGAACAGTTGATTGAGTTAGGAAGGAAGTTTGTGAAATTGCCAATTTCAAATGTTAAGTTGTTAAAAAAAATGGTTAATCTACTTAGATAGGAAACAAACAAACAAACATTTACAATTGATTTTATGAGAAATCGTTATATCATGTGAGCTAAATGGTGGTTATTTTCTTCGTTTTCGCAGAATGGCACCCAAAAGGAAAAATTCAAAGGAAGTTGCTGAATCAAACAACAAGAAGCCATCTTGGGGAAGCAAAAAGTTATCGGACATAGAAAAGAATTGGCGACCACAATTATATAGGGAGAAACTGGAAGATGTTAAGTCTGAAGAGAACGGAAAACTGAATTGGATGATTACTGAATTGGATGATTTCCGTCATTTTGGGTTGGTTGAAGGATTTGAACGTTTGGGATGGTTGGCTGCACTAACTTTCAACAACAAGGATAATCCGGAAGTATATCAAGAAGAGATTATCGAGTGGATGTCTACTTTAAGGAAAGTGGAGGGTGATAATCATCCTTGGGACACAAAGTTAATTGGTACGGTGAATAAAACAACTGAAGTAACAATGTCTATGAAGTCTCTATCGAAGATTGCTCCCTTTGACACTTTACCTCAAGCACAATATGAAACTCATCCGGATAACTACATATGTCTTGGTCAAAAACAAGCAAAAGGGGCAGAATGGGCTGAAATGTTGGAAACATTGTTTGAAGTTCCATATGAGCAATTTTCTGAATCAATGCCTTTGAAGGCGAGTGATTTGAAACCATTGCCTCGAAAATTTTTACTTGGAACATTATCCCAAGAAGGAGTGACAAAGCTAAAGTAAGACATTGTGATGTGAGGGTTCTTTACGCACTTGTGACCGGTAAACCAATTTTCCCTTTTCGTCAGTTAATCATGTTAAATGTTTGGGAAGCACATGAAAAATCGAAAAGAGCTATCATCCCACATTGTCGGTTGTTATCGTGTTCTTGGTTTAAAAAAGCGCGAAGCGCTCCGAAGCGTTTTGGTTCCAAAAGCTTTAAGCGAAGCGAGAGCTTCACGTATACGAAGCGCTCCATATTATATATAATTATATATAATGTTAATTATATATATAATTATATATAATGTTAATTATATATATATATGTATAAAAGATAGCTATCCATATTAAATATATGTATTTTATAATGTTAATTTTGTACTTTTATGCATAAATTAAAAAGTTTAAGGACCAAATGTAAACTACTGAAGATAGAGGGGGTTAAATGTTTAAATAGACAAACTATCTTTACACCTTTTAAGTAAAAAGTTAGAAGTTTCAGGGACTGAATGTAAACTAATGAAAGATAGAGGGGTTAAATGTTTAAAAACCTTAACTTATGAAAACCCTAAAAGCCTAAAAGATACGCAGCCGCATCTCTCTTCTTCTTCTTCTTCTTCCCCCTTCTTCCTTGTTTCCGGCTGAAAGCAACTCCGTCGCCGGAATTTGTCACCGGATTTCACATAGGAAGTCGCTATATCGTCGACATAAGGTCGATATTTACCTTGTAAAGACTGTTGGGCTTAAAAAATGGCCCAAATGGTGATCTGATTGGCTGGAGCGTCGCTTCACAACTTCATCGCTTCGCTGCTTAAAGCTCGCTTCACTTCGCTTCACGTAATGTAACGTAACGTAACGCTTCAGAGCCAAAAAAGCGTTTTTTCCATCGCTTCATCGCTTCAAGCTCGCTTCAAGCGTGCTTTTTTAAACACAGATCGTGTTTATTGAAGAATGCAAATGTTATCTCTAAAAGAAGTACACCAAGGATCGTGCCTTTCATAGATTTTTGCAGATCTCAATTGGGAAAAGGAGAATTTGCTTTTAAGGAAACTGTGACCCATTTTGTTCTACATGATATGAGTAATAGGCGGGTCCATGAGATAGCTAAAGACGTAGTTATGGGGGAGAATGATGGGGGTGGTCCTAACGGTGAAGAAAGAGAGTATGATCATTTAGGGAGAAATGAGCCCATAAATCCATATCCAGGTCGGCATCCCGCATATAGAAGCTGGAATTCATTTCAAAGAGCAATGTGGGATCGAAGTACAATGGAGTATGAAGAAGCGAGACAATGGAGGAGCGAGCAACGGGAATTGTTGCAATTGTGTGTGTACCAACAAGAAAGGAACTATCAAAAGCTCTTTGATTATGCTGAACAGGTTCGTCATCATGAGGACTATCGTGCAGGTTTGGATTACTTCGAGAATGTTTCAAGGGTGGACTATAGCACTCTACCGCCTTGGGATAAGGATGATGAAAACTTGACACTTCCGTATTACCCACGGATGCCATTTCCTAGTTGGAGATCAATATTTGCACCAGCTCAAGTTTATGATCAAGGAGAGAGTTCAAGCAATGTGGATCCGTATGCGACTCGGCCTCTTGCGCGTGGTGTTATGGATTCTTTCTTTGGCCCCCATCGCGGGCCAAACTGATCAGAGCACAATTGATCAGGTCCACGTGCACTTTCTATCCCTTGTACTTTATCCTTGAACTTTTTAGTCTTTTGTGTGTTGGTGTTTGGTGAACTTCTTTGCTTTAGTTTGTCATGTTTTTAAGACTTAGTTAATTTTTTTTAGTTTAAGTGACTTCATCAGTTTGAATATCATTGAAGTCCCTTATGCATGATGCAACTGAATGATTCAAAACCCCATTCGCACACACTTTCTAGCTTACAAAATATACATTGGGGACAATGTATAACTCAAGTGTGGGGATGAGGGGAAATTTAAAAAATTTTGACCAAAAGTCCTTTGAGTAAATCTTAATTGTGGACGAAAACAAAATTTTTCAAATCATCAATTCATTACTTGCCGGTGCACATGTATAGGTCCTTAATCATGGTTAATTCTTTAAGCTACAATCTAAAGTTTCTCAACAAGTTGTTTTCTAAATGGGGGACAAATCTACATGCTTCACATTGGCAACCCTATTCCACCGTTTCCGTGAGATTTTGAGCCTATTCACATTTATGTGTTCGCTTGGATTCTTTGGTTTGAGTGTTGCCATTATGTATTTCAATTTCAGAACTTGTGTAGTTTGATGCATATCAAGATCATGAACCAAATGCTTGCACGAAAATGATAGAGGCACTAGGATTAAACCTTTGTTTGAAAGCCTGTTTCTTTGTTTTATTTTGCCCACTATCTTAACATGATCCCTTAGTTGCCACTATTGAGCCTTTACCTATTCGTTTGTTAAAACCCATTCACACTACCCATTTAGCCTTTAGCCTTTTTTTTAAACCGTGTGTGGTGAAATCCGAGTAAATTTAGGTCTAAATTTAGGTCTAGTAGTTATGTATTTTTGTGTATTTTGTTTAGTCAAAGAAAAACAAGAGTGATATATTGGGTCCCAAAAAAAAAGAAAGAAAGAAAAAAAACGTAACTAATGGACAGTAATGGTTATTTTTAACAAAACACATGGACAAAAAACGTAACTAACTCTTAATTTAATTTAATTTTAATAAGACCGTGGGGTATGGTGGGGCTTGGATTGGGGCATTTGTTGACACGTGGAATGGACCCCCCCCCCCCCCCCCGCCTAGTTACATGTCCTTGGGGTATGGCGGGGCGTGGGTTGGGTGCACCGCGTGGCAGAATATTCAAAAAAAAATTACAAAAAATTTATAAAAGTCACATAACATTTATAAAAAAAAAACTACAGCTTCATTAAAATTTTAAAAATTACATAATCCTAAAAATTACATAATTTCTAAAAATTACAAAATAACAAACCTAGAGCGTTAAATAAATTTCAAAAAGGTCGATCTTGTCGAACGCCTTCATAGCGTCAACGACGCTTGTGACGAGAGCCAATTCTTCCTCGTGGGTCCTGGATGCCATGTTCTTCGGCTTGGGGTAGCGGGTTCGGGACGTTGGGGTTGGGGTGACCGGTTGGGATGGACCACAAGGTGGGGTTTGGGATGGACCACATGGTGGGGTTTGGGGTTATTTATAGGGGATGTTGGGGTTGGGGTGACCGCTTGACCAAGCCAAACGGTTTGAATTTAAAATTCAAACTTTTCATATGGTCCGCTATGACATGGCGGGGTCAGCGAATGGAAGCAAGCCAGCTAGGATGTCAAGACCGCCCCACGCCCGGCTTGAAACCCAAGCCCCAAGGGTCACGCCCCAACCCAAGCCCACTTGGGATGGTGGTTTGGGCGTTTTCCCCTAACCCACGCCCAAACCCCCACCCCATACCCGATAGTCTAAAAGGGACATGATGGTCATTCAAATAAACTACTGGATGACATTGATCAAATGTAATAGTTGACGTTAAATTAATGATATGTAGATGACTATAGATCCCTACGCTCGTGCCGCCTCCAACGCTATAAATTGGAATTGACGTTAACAAAAGAAAGTTATGTTTCCAACAATAAAAAGCAAAGAACCACTCTTCAGAAGTAGCAAATTACAGGCTTGTACAGTACGCTTCGCAACTTGTAATGACTGACATAGCTCTGTTATATAATTAAAAGGATTAGGGATGACAAATTAAAATACCTGAGTCTGAGGGATGTACTCAAAACATCTACGACGAGTATATTTAATATGCTGCTGATATAGGACTGGGTATGAGGATATGAGATTGTTAAAAAAATATTTTGTGCCTGATTATCCGAAACTATATACTATACATGTTTACCCGAACTATATACCCAAAACATATTTCCAAAAATTATTTGCTTTTATTTTTATTCTTTGTTAACTCTTGTATATGAGTTCTTCATTTTAATGGCTTTGTTATTTCAAACTTTCTTTTTAAATATATGTATTTTGATGATGTTATTTATACCTATATGTTATGAATATAATTATCAATTAAAATATATATATATATATATGTTATATGAATGTAATTTATTATATTTATAATTTACATTTAAAAAACTTAAAATTATAAGAGTAAAAAACCATACATGAAAATCTCAAAAGGTATTTTTTCTTTAAAACACCAAGGTATTTTTCTTTAAAACACCAATGGGTATATTTAATACTTGTGGGAAATCCTGATACCCGATAGGTAATTACCCGACATGTTTTGAACTGGGTATGGGTATGGGATTATGTTGGATATTGGATGTCCGATGATCGGTAATTCAGTGTTACTATTGATATGCCGTCCCAAAAGTTACATTTTGGACAACAAATAAGTTATAATATTTTATCGTTAAATACTAGTTCTTGAAATGAAACGCGGATTTAATTGTAATAGTTAATTATATGGAGATATAATTAAAGAGATTACATATTAATTGTTTAGTGAAACAATTAACGGGATTAAGGTTTTTTAATTAATTAAATATAACAAGTTTAATATATTTTTGATAAATAATAAAAAGCTAAGGGCCCGGTTAGCAATTAAGGATTAACTACTAGATGTAGATGAAATGAGGAGGGTATATTAACTGTAATTAGCTTTAAATATAACAAGTTTAATATATTTTTGATAGATAATAAAGCTAAGGGGTCCGTTAGCAATTAAGGGTTAATTACTAGATGTAGGTGAAAGTTAGGAGGGTGTTAACTGTAATTAGCTTTGTTATACAAACAAATATAAATGAAAACTTAAACACACAACAAACATAATACCCCAAATACCCACCTTTGCTGCTCACCGTTGCGCCACCACTTCCATTTGCCATCGTCGCATTACGCTGATGTCTCATTAGACTGTCGAACTAGTTTTCGGGGTTTTCTCATGAACGTGTCTTCTAGCGTGACATTTGTTGATCCTTAGTGCGGGTCTTTGGTTTTCGTCAAAGGTGAAAAAAACCCTAAACCCCATATGGTTGATTATTTTTTATTCGAATGTAACTGGACTCCTGGTGGGATAGTTTTAATACGTCAAAATTGTGCATGCTTCCGCTCAATGTTAATAAGTGTTATTAATTATTAAACTAACGATTTTATTTAAAATCGTACAACGATTCCCAACAGTAGTATTCGAGCGACTTTTACATTCGTTTAAATATAATTGTTTAAAACAATCTCTATTTTGTTTGTCAAACAAACCCTTCATTGCAAAATGATAGTCATAAACTCACACACACACCATGTTAATGTTTTTGGTACCTCAAGAACTCAAACATACATGAGAATTCTCCTATTGATCACCAAGCCATTCAGACCCATATCGTATCGAGTTGGTGCGTTTGTATGCATGCGATAGATTTGTCTCTTATGCTCATTAGGGTGTTCGGTGTGGGGAGGGGCAAACCCACGTTACCGAATCGGCAATGGGTGGCAAACCAATGCCAACCCATTTGCCGCATGTGGTGTTTGACGAAATGGGCTTAAATCGGTGATGCATTACCGAATCGGTGAGGGGAGGAAGGAGAGGGAGGGGGGTTGTGGGGTGGGGTCCATTCCAATCTCAACCAATCACATCTTTTTCCTTTTTTTTTATTTAAAAAGTTTACCACTTCACCAAATGTCTAAACCATTGCCAACACTTTTCACCAAAGTTTAAACACTTTTCACTAATTGACGTGGCACACTCTCATTGGTTGATTTTTTAGTTTGCCACTCTCAAGTGTTTAACCACTCCTTACACCCTTATCACATGTTACCCTTTACTTTGGTTATTGTGAGTTATATTGGCTGATTAGACGTTGCCATGACTTGTATTTGATTTGATCACATTACTCGAGCACATGGACCTATGGGACATAGGTCATCAGACTGACACAAATGACCTGATGGAAACTCCTACGCATTTAAAAGAGACAATTTACGGAAATAACATTCAAATCAAATTTTTTTTTTGGAGTTAACTGCCATTTTCGTCCCTGTGGTTTGGTCACTTTGGCCATTTCAATCCATTTTTCAAAAATGCGCCATTTTCCTCCCTGACGTTCTGGAAAGGTGTCATTTCAGTCCAAAAATCATAACCCAGTTAAGTCGGTTAGTAAATAAGGACTGATTGTGTAAATTTGTAACATAAAGGACTGATTGTGTAAATTTGTAACACCACCACCACTAGCCCTGCCACCACCACCACTCCGCTGCCACCACCGCCACCACAGCCACTGCCACCACCACCACCACCGCCACCACCGCCACCACAGCCACCACCGCCACCACAGCCACTGCCACCACAGCCACCACAGCCGCTGCACCATCACCACTCCGCTGCCACTACCGCCACCACAGCCACTGCCACCACAACCACCACAGCCGCTGCACCACCGCCACTCCTTCTCTCTCTCTCTCCGACTGTGATGATGATTGATGAAGATGAGTTGCAGGTTGTCAGTTTTACAGCGGTGAACGGAGGTGATGACAGAGGTGAACGGTGGTTTACGGTGAAGTGGTGGTGGGTTATGGTGATGGTGCAGCGGTGAGGAGACGATGGAACGTGGTGGTGGGTTATGGTGATGGTGCAGCGGTGAAGTGGTGGTGGGTTATGGTGATGGTGCAGCGGTGAAGTGGTGGTGGGTTATGGTGATGGTGCAGCGGTGAAGTGGCAGTGGCTGTGGTGGCGGTGGTGGCTGTGGTGGCGGTGGTGGTGGTGGTGGTGGCAGGGCTAGTGGTGGTGGTGTTACAAATTTACACAATCAGTACTTTATGTTACAAATTTACACAATCAGTCCTTATTTACTAACCGACTTAACTGGGTTATGATTTTTGGACTGAAATGGCACCTTTCCAGAACGTCGGGGAGGAAAATGGCGCATTTTTGAAAAATGGACTGAAATGGCCAAAGTGACCAAACCACAGGGACGAAAATGGCAGTTAACTCTTTTTTTTGAAAAATCAACTTCATTAAAATGAAGACTAAGACCATGTGTAGTGGTAACTTGTTATAATGCCCCCACCATGGGGCATTATCCGACACGTGGCAATCCAGTCAGCATGGGGCATTATAACATAAAGTGGTGTAGTGGGGATAATGCCCCTTTCAATCCTTAAAAAAAAAAACAAAAAAACAAAGTGATTTCTCATTGGTGGGTCAACTCAAGTCATACCTCTAACAAGTGCAAAATGGCGTTATAATTATAATGCCCAAGCAAATTTTTTTCCCCCATAATGCCCCATAATGCCCTATGTAATGGAAGAGTGGGAGTTTTTTTTTGTTATAATGCCCCCATAATGCCCCATAATACCCCACTACACATGGTCTAACAAGAAGGGTTAATGACACAAAGTGTGGTGTAGGTCCTAGTTTACTTAAATTCTTTAATTTGCTAATGAACAGATTGCCACCAAATTAGAAAGAAGATTTTAAATTTAATATCATCATAATTATTAAGACCACACCGTGTGGGCGTGGAGGAGCGGCGTTTATGCCCTTCCACACCCCCCCCTCTCCACGCCGCACACACCACACCCCCCCCCCCCGCGTTATTAACGACGTTTCAAGCCCATGAAGAACCCATCGGTGTTGTGTTTATTGTACGTTGACGTGACGTGCATTGGTTAAATGTGGCAGGTAGCTGTTGGACCCCAACGACATAATTTAGAAAAAAAAAGATTTTTTATTTTAAAAAATCATTCACCTCACCTATATAAAAAAACTCACAATTTTCACCACTTTCACCTCACTCTCAGAATTCATTTTTATAAAATATCTCAACCTTTTTATAAAAAATAATGCATCCACACAACCGCAACTTTGATCCGAACAACCCTTATGGTTTCGGCAAACTACCGAACACCGCTTCGCCGCCTCAAGGGTCTCAACCGGAATCATGGATAAATATCATACCTAGTTTTTGTTATTTTAGTTTTTTAAGTTTAAATTATGTAATCAGTTCTTTTTAGTAATGTAATCTTTTTTTTTTATTTATTTAAATTTTGTAACTGTTTTTATTATTTATATTAGTAATAATGCTATTTAAAAAAAATATTAGATAATATGTCATTATTAAATAAAATTAATAATAAAAAAATATGTGCCACGTGTCGGATAACGCCACTCTTCCACGTCCTTCCCTTTGTTCTACCACGCCACTTTTCTAACGCGCGCTCATGTCGAATAACGCTCATTCTCCACGCCGTGTGGTGAATCTGTGACTTTGCGGGACATATGATCTTTCCTAGCAAGATGAAACCTACATACATAATCTGCTTCTGCCCTTTCCCAGGTGACTTAAATGAGGTTGCGATTTAATGGATACATTCTTTTTTTTGAACGGTCAACGAATCCTCCAAATGGGCTACTGGCGAAATTCACCACATCGGGATACACTCGCCTTCCGAACCGGGGAAAACCCCCACCTAGGGCCGAAGCCCGTGAACACTCGCCCGAAGGCACGACAGTGCGGTGAGGTAAAACCCGCTCAGTTCAAGGATCGAACTAGCGATCGCCGCCTACTCGCCTAGTCTCCCATCATCACCAGGTGCCGCAGAAACTAAATGCTAGGGGCAGGAATTGAACTTGAGTCACTTGGAACACAAGGTCTCTCCCTAACCACTCCACCACTAGCTCATTGGCTTAATGGATACATTCTAACTTAGCAAAAATTTCATTACTTAGCAGCAAGTCACATAGTCCTCACATTCTAACTACAGACAAACAAATAACAAGCTAATAAGACTAATCAGCTCTGTATGATTTTTTAACAAACCAGTATCTGACTCCCAAAATAAAAAAAGAAAGTAAACCTGGTAAGGGTGTTCACTTTCCGCCCTGTCGTCGTTTTTTAACAGTTTAAGGGATATTTGCGCCTTGAGCCAAGCCTCGACATCACGTTTCAGCTTCCATTCTCAAATATCATCAAATTTAGTTATAAAAACTTACCCTGGTTAATAATACAACTCAAGTATACTAGTCGTATTTTATTATTAGATAATTTCCGTACCTCAATGTTGGATACTTAGAACAAGCACCGGAATTGCAAAAGCATCCTGTCTACACAATATATGAACATTTATTTATATATCCTGTGTATAAGCTATTATTAAATACTACAGTATATAGCTAAGTCATAAACATTACCACCAATTTTTCCACTTCACGAGGGTCAACCAACCCAAGAACCATCAGCCCGTTTCAAGTTTAAAGTAACAACAGGACCAAGTCTGCTGTAACCTAGAGGTGCAACCCTAAACCCAACCCGAATAAAACGTAAAAAAAAGTAATCTGTCAACATGTTTCCTCTACTAAACTTACTGAAGATGACGAATAAAACGTAAAAAAAAGGTGTACTTGGTGTCATAAGGTTTTTTTTGTGAACTTATATTTTAGTTTACTTATTATATTACAAAAACAAGTAAAGTAAGAATTTTTAAGTTATTTATGTTTATTATTATTTTTGAGAATTTTATAATAATAGAGTTGAACAAAAGGGTATGTGAGTGTCCATTTATTAGCCCAAAAACTTTACATATATAATAAAACTTTTAACTTCTGCTTCAGTAGTGCTACACCTAACCTAAATCGGTCTCCTCTGTATTACTTTTTCTTTTTTTTTTTTTTCTAATTTTATAGTAAAGTGCCCACCAATTTAACACCCTTCAATTCAAATAAAAACCATAACAGGAACCAACTAGTAGCTCAAAACAATTCACCCCTAATCTTATCCATCCTAGAAACCACATAACTTACACACCAAATACTTCAAAAAACAAAAAAAAATGAAAAAGCAATAACCTTTAGAGAGCTTCTTAATTCTTATTAGGATAAGAAGCCAGGGCTCACCAAATCTTTGACGGTGCTACCTACAATTGCACACAATCCACACCTACAACAAAATGAATCCTCGGTTCAGTGAAGAAAACACGCACAACAACAGAAACATATAAACAATCAACAAATAAGAAGAAAACAAAATTACCAGAAAAACAAGGAAGACCAAACTAGCCTGCAGGTGCAGCGAGAAGGTGAGTGCAGGTTCTGGTGGTGGCGGGTTGTAACCGGAGGGTGGTGGTATTGAACATGTTTCTTGTAGTGTACAACAAAATCAATCATCGGCTCAGTGATGAAAACAAGCATAACAGAGAGATATAAACAATCAATTAAGATAAACAAAATTTCAACAAAAAAGAGGAAGAAGAAACTAACCTGCAGGTACAGATGGCTGTGTGTGAGTGCAGGGCCTGGTGGCAAGTTTATAGGACAAAAGTAACACTACTTGTTAATAGTCGATTTAGAAAACACTACTTTATAAAAGGCATTTTGTTATTTTTCTTGTGAAAGTTTTAACCAAAGTGAATAATAAACCTCAAAACGTTCAACAGGCAACATTACTTAAGCCCTAAATCCCAAGTGTACATCAAAACAAAGAACAAAAAAAGGTACAGAATCGCCATATACTTAATCCATAAAACCAACCAAATCCTAATGTGTTCAATTACCGCAGAAATAGGAAAACCAAAACAATAAAACAGAAGAAAAGGAAGGTACCTGGTGCAGCGTACGAGGTGCGGCGCGCGAGCGGCTGAGGAGGTAAGTTGACTCCGAAGGCTGCAGGTCGTGGCGGCGAGCGAGCCGCTGTGGCCGGGTTGAATCAATCTGGCAGCGCCATGGGGTTTGGGGGAGGGCTCATGGATCGATTCAGGAGAGTGCCAGTGGATCGATTTGGCGAGAGTGAATGGTTTGCCCGCCACAGGTTTTTTTTTTTTTTTGAACGGTCAACAAATCAATCCCGAGCACACTCGGGGCACCCACTGGACAAACGGAGTACTCCGAGAGTAACCCGAGTCATCCACCACCAATTCCGGGGAAAACCCAGTAACCCACCCGCCTATAGGCACGACAGTAAATTACCAGTAAAACCCGTTTGGCTCAAGGATCGAACCCAGGTTTCCTTGGGTCTCCTATCACTGCCCACCAATGCCTCACTCTTTTTTGCACCAAATGTACACCTAAAGCTAAAATAAAACCTGGACCGTCAGATTTTACACAAGAACAACGATCAAGGATTGGTTTTAAAACCTGGACGCGGATTGGGCTTTTAGCGACGACTTCTTTGTTGTCGCCGCTAAAGGGGTCGTCGCTAAAGGCCAACTTTCTTGTACTCGAGCAAGATGCCATTTTTCCTAAACTACAACACCCAACATGTTATTGTTAGCCTCAATATCATGTTATAAGCGATTTAAGTCTATAACTAGAAAATATCAATTTGACAATCGTACTTGCCGCTTTAAAAATGATTTACGAAATCGAGCAATAAACATTTGGTTTTGGATATGGAAATCAACATGTTACATGTGACTTTCAAATAAGAAATCACATTGTTAGCCATGGATAAATAGGAATATGGTACGCATACGTTTAACATGCTTTGTAAATAGAATTATCTTTTATTTATCTCGAATTATAATCACTAATTCTATAAATTTACCAGATGAAATAATTATATCCGTAGTGAAAATGATTTTATCTGTGCTGGATCGTGACAACATGTCAAAATATGAGATCTATGTAATAAGGAGGCAATATCTGGTAACCAGAGCTTTGAGACATGTAATATATACATGTTATACAATTGAACTTTAAATATTATATGAAAATATTGACAGTTCTCAGTTGCCAAATTAACCTTGATATGTTTCTGGCCATTATATCAAATCAAACAAGATAATATTCATGAATGTGAATTAAAAACTCAAACATCGGTTATGATAATATTTACATATGTCACTTTGAGGAGAAAGGTATAAACCCCTTTATAGATTGCAAAATGGATATCCCAGATAGACTTGATACACGGTAATTAAAGAATACCCTTAGCGGCGACATTTGTCGCTGCTATTGCCACATTTTCTTGTAGTGGTCGGTAATATAACACGGTTAAAATAGCTCGGAAAACTACAAGGATTCTTCTATTCTCCAAAGGGAGATTCAGTGATAATGTAGGGTTGGTAGGTAAAAGAAAGAAAGATTCTATTAAATGTAATACAAGCAAGCATGTTTGCTCATGTTGAATTCAAAGATAAAACTAATAATACATGATGAGTAATGTTATAGATCATACAAGTGTAACACATTTCCAAGTCTTACCACCCAAAAGGAGTTGATACCTATTCCAAGTTCAGACCGGAAAAAATCCATCTTGTTAGGGGTATTAAGGATTGTTTTGATAGTGGCAGTCAAGGAAACCAATGGAAGTGAAGGTGGAAAATCAACAGGAGCAAAGTGAGCTGGATATATATGCTTTTGGGTGATATTCTTCAAAGAGTTAATATTTCATTTCAAGTATGGAGGAGGATAAGTGGAAGTGGCTTAAAAATAAGGATGGTGTTTTCACGAACAAGGTATTATTATTATTATTATTATTATTATTTGAAGCTAATAATAAGGAGTCGGATCTCTTTACATGGAAACGGAATAATTGGATACCCAAAAAGATAAACACGTTTATATGGAAGGTGGAGAAAGATCAAGTATAACCGATTCAACAAAGCTTAGTTTGTTCGTGAATGAATTGAATGTCTTATTGGCCGGGCCCTCTTTTAAAAACTACTACTATTTATGCTAGTTTTGATCATTGCAAGTAACTCTCAATCATTAAGCCATGATTCAAACAGAGTTCTCGTTTTAGGAGAAAGATAAGCAGCAGCATCTATAATATCTTATATTATAGAACATAGTTTTCAATGTTATTAACTGATTGATGATGATGGCAAAAAGTTTCAAGTTTTTAGGCCTTTTAATATGCTAATGGCTTGGTTTATGTTAGAGATGGGCATAATAACCGGTTCTAAACCCGACCTGGAACCGGTTTTAGTTCCTACCCGCTCCGCTTTATTGAAGAACCGGTTCCGGGTTCAAAAAACTTGTAGGTTCTTACCCGGTTCCACTTTTTATTAAAAAAAAATCGTTCTATACCTGGTTCCTACCCCGGAACCAACTATAAATGTCAAATTCAGATTCATAGACACACACACACGCTCCTACTACTTCTTTCTTTAACCAACCCTGTTGACTTGAGCATGGCCACCTAACTTCGTGTTTCAACTCTAAAAACTTTTTATGTACAACTTGAAGAAACCATAGCATTTTTTAAATGAAAAAACTCTTTAAGCAAACTACCGGCGAAACACGGTATGAGTTTTGAAAATTGGCCGAACTTTAAACAAATTGTTTATGGGTTCCGGTCAGAACGGGTCGCTTTGAAAAAATGGTCATTTTGCTTCGGGTTAGGATGTGTTTGGGTCGCTTTAAAAAGGGTCGTTTTGGTTCGGGTCAAACATGTGGCTTTGAAAATTGCAAGGTCATGTGATGGTAATTAGCAGACTGCAGTGATCTGCCTTTGATGTTTGAAGAGTCGGTTTTGTTAAGAAAGTAGAATTTAATACTCATCCTTTTAAACTCTTAAATGTATAAAAGACTGCTCAACGAAGATATGTCATGCAGTCTAACTCAAATGACAATACTAGCAGCACAAGGATGACAAAGTGAATCAGTAGTGGATGTTTACAGAAAAGACACAAATGGTGAATCAGTCTAATAATGGAAGTTACATGTCTAATATACTTAAAAATAATGCATATATAGACTCACTTCTATAACCAACTGCTGTGGAACCACAATGTACAGACCTAGCTTTTCACCGAAAGCATGCTGCCCGAGCTCGTGGGACCTGTCAAATCATTTTCCAGGCACCATTTCGTGCATTTTCCATAATGTGTATATGGTTACGATCCATCTCTTTCCTGTTAATTTTTTTTATATTTTAATTTTTTATTATTTTTAAAAAACTTTTTATTATTTTTATTATTTTAGATTATTATTATTTTTTTTTAATCTCATCTTTACCCAAACGGTTTGTAATAGTGAGCATTGCTCTGGAGGCCTGACGCAGGGACCTCATAGTTGGTTTGCATAGTTTCTGCAAGTAATTTTTGGTTGTAATAACAAGTATCAACAGATTAAAAAATACTTAAATACCCAAACCCATCTTGACCCATTACCCATCCGACCTTTTTTAATATACCCATCTTGACCTATACCCATCCCAGGACCGGCCCTGAGCATGTGCCGGGTGGGCGACGGCTCAGAGCCAAAAACATGAAATGGCCCGTAAAAAATGTATGTTATATATTTGTATAATTAAGAGTTAATTACACAGATAGTCCTTGTGGTTTACCATGAGTAACACCTTTGAGTATTAACTTTTTTTGTAACAGGGTACTAAGGGCAACAGGCGTTAATTTTTCAGTTAAATCTAGGTAAAATGACCAATATACCCTTTTAAAACCATAAGGACCATTTATATAATTAGAACACGTTTTTGTAAAAGTAGTTGAATAGACAATTAGTTCATTAGAAATATGATTAAACAACAATAGACATGAGTGTGCCTCAGAATAGGTAGAAGATGCATCTTTGAATCCAACAATTCAATTCAATTGATTTAATTTTTAAATCTGTTAGGGACCAAAATTATCAATCCTTTTAATCATAAGTCATCTTGGAAAATCCATCTTTCCACGACCTCGGTGGTTTCGTGTCTCTGATCATATATGTGTTCGGCACACAGAATTGGCAAGCTCATGCCATGTTTGGGTGTAGAATGATTGGATTGGTAATGCCTAAAATTTTAATTCAGTGATTAATTTTTAAACTCGAAATTTCAAAGGCAACGAATTGTAGGGTCGGCAAACTTAAGAGATGTTCTATTTTTATTAAAGATATCTACTAAAATAGTCCTTGTAATTAAATATTATAATCTATTACAAAAATGCTCCTTCTAGTTACAAAAGGGTATTTTAGTCATTTTACCTGAATTTCACAGAAAAAAGATAATGGCTGTTGGCCTTAGTACCCCAAATTGTTACCAAATCATTCAAAACCATAGAGCCTAAACATGTTACCAAAAAAAGTTAGTACTCATGGTAAACCACAAGGACCGTCTATGTAATTAACTCTATAATCTAATACTCCAGTGGTAGCCAGCTTGCCTTTTAATGCGTTGGTTTCGTGTTCGAGATTTTTAGATTTATGCTGCAACTGTCTTTTAGCGCATTTTTAGATTTATGCTGCAACTCCTTTTTCTCTCTGTAATTATGTTGGTATATTTTCATGTTAATGCTGCTGCAACTATTTCTACCTTTTGGCCATTCAAGCATGATACAACCAAATTCACTTAAGTTTTCTTTTTCTCTTTTCTAAGCAACCAAATTTTTTTTATTGTTTTAATATTATTATTATTATTAATTATAAACATTTTTTTTGTTTTTCTTTTAACTTGTAAAATATTTTTTACAATTTTTTCGAAAATGACTTGAATATGTTCAATTCGTTATAGTACCTGTAATGTATGTATAATGTTTTACAAAATTTCTAAATTTAGCGTTACAACAAATTGGTTTGGTCCACTACAATACCTGAATCAGTTCGGTCCAAAGTAAACCCAAACTAGGCCCTCGCCAATCTATTTATTTAGCACTTCAACTAGCCCAAATATGCTTGAGTTTTTTGAGTGCCAATCGGCCCAAATTTGATTTAGATTTTGAGTGCCAAATTTTTTTTAACCTTTTCGAAGACGGCATTGACCCATCCTAACCCAAACTTATCTTGACCCATTACCCACTTGCCCACTTTGCCACCACTAGTCAAAACCGGACTGTGAACATCCCTAATATAAACGAAGGATAATAGTTAGGCTCTATTATGTTAACAATAAGACTATATATAATTCAGCCAAGCTCGTATTCTAGTGTATAACCTGATCAAGTATGTATGTATGTATATTTAAAAGCCACATAGCACATAATATAAGTTTTATCATATCAGAAAAGTTAACCACACAAGTCAACAGATTAATAATATTCAAAATAAAAATTTTGGGTATGAAGAAGAAGAGTTTACATGGATAATCGCTGGTTGGTTATGAGCTTCTAAATTGAACCAATGTCAAGAATTGAATGATAAAAATCATCTTCCAATTCAAAACTGAATTTCATCTCAATCCATCTCTTTGTTTGTTGGTATCTTTAATTGTTATTAGACAAACAAATAGGTTAACCTAAAGTATATTACACAAACAAATAGTCTAGGGCTTACCAGGGTAAATGGAAGATCCAGCCCAAGCCCTGCAGATTTATTTGATAAGCGATCCCTCTATCTATCTTCCACGGCTTTTAGGAATTTCAGCTTTCACGTTCCTAGAGATCACTTTGAATGAATCTGAAAATAGATGTTGTATTCATGTGGGATTTTTGTAGTGTGTGGAGGGAAAATTTAGGGGATAATTTTAATTTTTAGTACCATTCTTTCATTCTTTTTGGGATATCAGATGTAAGCACGTGTAACCGGCTCTCCGGCCCCATTTCGGTGCACATTTATAGCATAAAAACTTTCTATACACCTTAATTTTAAAAAAATAATATAAATTATAAACACTAGATTAAACAAACAGTTATCTTGTTTTACGAGTTACCAGTGAAATATTGATGCTCACAAACAGTTATCTTGGATTTTTTATTATTTTTTTGATTTTTATACCTTTTTTGAAATCTTTAGATTTTTAGTATTTTTAGGATTTTATTATTTTTTTGATTTTTTAGAATTTTTTGGATTTTTTATTTTTTTTATTTTTTATAATTTTTTTAGAAATTTTTGGATTTTTATTATTTTTTTGTTTTTTTAGAATTTTTTTTTATTTTTTGTTTTTTTTTATTTTTTTATAATTTTTTGGATTTTTTATTATTTTTTTATTTTTAGAATTTTTTTTGATTTTTTAGAATTTTTTTTTAATTTTTACTTTTTAGAATTTTTTTACTTTTTTTATTTTTTAGAATTATTTAGATTTTTTATTTTTTTAGAATTTTTTTGCTTTTTTATAATTTTTTGATTTTTTAGAATTTTTTTGATTTTTTTATTTTTTTATAATTTTTATGAATTTTTAATTGGCATATTATTTTTTTGATTTTTTTAGAATTTTTATGAATTTTTAATTGGCAGAAACGAGGGTTTCGAGCAAAGTTTTTTTTTTTAGTCTACAGGAGGAAATTTAAAGGATCAAACCAACAAAAAGTCAAAAACTTTGTGTGACTGACTGGTACACTCACTCATAAACAAACAAATATGCAATGTTTTTAAAATCGATTGGACATTGAACCGGACGTCTTACCGGTCTGACCGGTTGAACCGGATTTAAGAACTAGACAACTCATAATTCATTTGATAATTTAAAATATATTTATAAATGGAACTCAAAGCCTTTAAGATCGATCCTCGTGCACTTCAAACCAATTTGCAGAATCAATTAAATAGCTTTACATCATTTCCATTCTCCACAAAAAGATCATTTCCTTCTTTTCTCAATTAAATTGCCGTTGCAAAATCAATCAAAGAGATATGCGAGCTTTTTATTTTTTTTTTTGTTTACTTTTTCTGTTTCACTGTAAGGCTATATATGCCTTGGTATTGTTCATTGTAAAGACATACAAAAAGGGTGATAATAAAAAAAACAAACTTTGTGTGGTTCTATTTCTTAATCTTGAATACAATTCTAGTTTTATTTTTTAATTTCATAGACTTGAACTCTACACGATCCCCGACATTCAAGTTAAAATCTCTAACAACTTCACCGAAGTTTGCAAGCTTAGCTTCCTTTCCTTCCCAACATAACCTTAGAGTGTAAGTTCTTTCATCAAAAATGTTGACGATTTGAATTTCACGGCGTTGAAGGATCTCATTTAGCAAATCTTTCTTCTCGCCTATTACATAGTCACAAAGGATTTCCCATGAAAAACTCAAATTTCCTGAATATATATCAGAACTAGTAAGCTTTTTTTCTACCATATTGGCTGAAGATCCTTTCTGTATGTTAATGTATTACTGAATTCTCAAACAAATATCATGGTGTACTTATACTACATAGTAAGTAGATTTCAATCCAATATATTTGGTATTTATGGTATTAAAATTAACAAATATCCATTAAATAGTTTATTTGGTATTTATGGTATTAAAATTACCAAATATCCGTTGAATAGTTTTTTAAGAGTAAATAGCAACTTGCGTCCCTGTGCTTTACACATTTTCTCATGTTGAGCCACCTACCCTTTTTTTTGGCTTTCTGAATCCTTATGGTTGTCATTTTCTTGCATTCTGAGTCTGTTTTCTATAAAGCAACCAACTAGTTGTATACTTGCTTGATACGGGCCCAAATCAGACTACCGCTGCAGATTGGGCCAAAAGGAAGATTATGAAGCCCAAAAGGTTCTGTGAAGATTAAGGCAGCCCAACAGTAGAAGTCCAAGTCCAGTTTGCATAATTTATTTCAGCATGTGTTTTTAATTCAGTTTGCATGTGTTAGTATCCATGTTCTCAATAGTGGTCTATGAAGTCAATAAGTGCATGTCGTTGTAGTTGGTGGAGTCATGGAGATGTGCCATGATTCGTGGAGTTTGTTAGTAGAGTTGCATATTTATTTGATTGTAATTTTAAATGGATACGAAAGTGAAACCATAGAGACTGAAATCGCAATTTTTAAACTATTTGACTGAAATAGTGATTTTTGACAAACCACAGGGACGAAAATAGTAATTGGCAAACCACACGAGTAATTTTTTATAATTTTTATGAATTTTTAATTGGCAGATTTTTTTTTTTAATTTTTTTTAGAATTTTTATGAATTTTTAATTGGCAGAAACGAGGGTTTCGAGCAAAGTTTTTTTTTTAGTCTACAGGAGGAAATTTAAAGGATCAAACCAACAAAAAGTCAAAAACTTTGTGTGACTGACTGGTACACTTACTCATAAACAAACAAATATGCAATGTTTTTAAAATCGGATTGGACATTGAATCGGACGTCTTACCGGTCTGACCGGTTGAACCGGATTTAAGAACTGGACAACTCATAATTCATTTGATAATTTAAAATATATTTATAAATGGAACCATGGTTGCACAAGTCGTTAGGCGCTCCCTAGTCGGTCGAGCGGGGAGTTGAGAGTACTCGGTATACGCGGAGAGTACTCGGGGAATACTCGGACATGTTAAATTATAGAGAAATTAGTTTTCGGAAATTAAATATATGTCTAATAACATAAATTTACGAATATCTATAACAAAATACGTGAAAATGATATTCATTATTTAATTATTTAATATGATAGTCATATAAATTATGTTTTATTATTTTTTAAGTCAAACTCGGTCCGAATTGACCTACTAGATCTGATTTTGGCCGAGTTTGACCGCGTTTGATCGATTCCGAGTAATTAGTCGGAGTTAGAGAAAGTCGCATCGGCAGCCTACCTTGTAGCGACTACTCGGGGAGTACTCGGCCTTGAAAACCTTGTTTTACAACCATGAATGGAACTCAAAGCCTTTAAGATCGATCCTCGTGCACTTCAAACCAATTTGCATTACCAAATTAATAATAGTCCAATTGTTTAGAAGAGCCCACAACCATAAATCCTAAGCTGGCCCAAAATAAAATTGCAAAGAGCATAAATTTTTCATAAAATGCTTTTTAAATTTACTTTGACTTTTCAACCATTTATTCATTTCAAGCAAGTTAACAGAAACCCTAAGTTTCTTTCTCTCAGTAGCCGCCAGCCACATTTCTAAGATAAATAACAATTCGCAAACTCTAAAGGCTTTAAGAACTTGTTTGTTTCGACTAGTTGGTATAGATTGAAGGCTCGTCGGTGCATATATGGGTAAGTTAGAGACTGGATTCGCCATTTTGATTTAATTATACATCCTCCATCTCCATCTCCATCTAAGAAGTAGCGGCCACCGGTTCAACCTCCAAGTCTCCGGTTCGACCTCCGTCAACTGTAACACCCCAAAATTATTAAACTATATATGTTTGTATACATGAGTAAGTTATAAAATTTATAATAAAATAATGGGAATCGAAACTAGGAATAAGTAGCCTAATTAAAAATCTAATTAGAAAAGATGGGAAATCAAAGTATTTAACCCTTTTTATAAAACTTTGAAATCAGAGAGGCCAAAGGTGAAAATTTTGAAAGTTGTTTTGATTACACTGATGGATAAACATCAGAACACACATTTGTGTGTTTCCTGATCGAACCAAAACCCCAGGGATGAGCTCCATCTTTTCCAAAACCCGAGATTCTACAAATTCACTTAAAATCAAAGAATCAAAACCCAATTGAAGGTGATTCAAGGCTAAATAAGTGATCTTAATCCTTAGTATATCAAAGGTATGCTTAATTTTGAGATGTAAAGATGTTTTAATGATTCATGAATTCATCTAACAGAAATTAGTGGTGAATTGATGGATGTTATGGTTAAATTAGGATGAATACAAGTCTAGGAATAAGTCTTAGAAAACACTTTGATCAATTCATGCCATACCCTATTTGTTTCTATGATTGTCATATAGGTGTGATATGGGTTTTGTGAGGATTACTTGAATTCTTGTGATATTGAAGTTAAATGATAGCTATGATGCAAGTTCAAGTGTTAATTTTGGTGTTTTAATCAAATTAGCATATAAATGATGTTTTGATTTGGTTAACTAGTTAATCATGAACATGAATATGGTATTATAATGATTATGCCTTTAAGATGTTCGATAAAATGTCTAAGTGAATTGGATTACTTGGAAATTATGAAGTAATCGCTCAATCGAGTAACTAAAAGTATGAAAGGTTGAACATCGAACCATGAGTTCTAAACAATATATTCGGATTTAATTATATAGGTGATTTGGGTGGATCATCGAGTGGGCAAGGCGGATCGGATAACCGCTTAAAAGGAAAGCTTTGAAAGGTACGCGGCTATTCGCTTCGTAATATCTTGTTTTAGCACTTTTATGCTTAGTTGTTGAATGATAGTCAAATCGTTATAATGTTGGATAATACTAAAATGAAGGATTTCGTTTGTAGTATCCAAATAAGAGAAAGTAGAAATTTTGAGAATATAGAAATGATGAAAGTGGTGGATTCCATTTGAAGGTTTAAACGGGTTAAATTGACTCGAATACTACATGTTTGATTCTAAAAAGGCGATGGATTTCGCCAGAGAACTCAAACGGGTCAAAATCACCAAAGCGTTAAGCCTTGGTAAGTTAAATCGATGAATGTAACTAAGTTGGACAAACGGGTTGATTAATACGTATAATTTTCGTTAACGGCAGTTTTAATAGAAGGTGTCATAAAAATATAAGTATATTAATGTATAAGCTCTTATAGATGTTTTGGAGCTCATAAGTAAATTCTATGGTTCATAAATTGAAACGGGTTGAATAATTAGGAAAATGTCAATAATCCGAAGGCTTAAATGAAAGAAATTTGTTCAGGTGAATGTAGGATTTTGATTCTATGTTATAGAGTATCGAATTACGGTCACGTAGGAAGAAACGTGACCTGATTCGGAGCTAAATTGAGCAAGTTATGATCATTAGCGTAAAAACAAGTTTGGCTGGAAAATATGCAGGTCTGAACAAAAACCTACTGTGAAATTTGGGGTGTCGCGTCACGCGACCACGATGGACCACCCCGTCGCGTAGCGCGAGGGTGCTAGCGGCCCGCGACGGCTTCGGCCCTCTTCCGTCGCGCTGCACGACGACCTTAAACGGCTGCAAATCTTTGTTTTCTGTGTTGTTTCAGTTTATGGACTTGTAAATGCATAGTGTAATATGTCATAACTAATATTTGATGATTTTGGTTATAGGTAATGAGTATGAACTTGCGGATGACGATTAAGCAATGTTAGAAAACCGAACACACTCGAAATGAAGCTTCCGAAATTGCAACAACTATGACTTTTGTCACACAATATTTTGGTGTCATGTTGATATACTTTGTAAATATGGTTTGTATGGTGTGAAGGTTAAGTATACTGTGTCGTAACCATATGTTTTAAAACGTTAGTGAATATCTTTTAAAAGAGTTAGAAACTCTTATATAAAAGTCGTTAAGTCAATGTTTCATAATAAATGGAATATGGGTTGTATAAATTATAAGTGATTGTAAGGATCTTACAAGTTGGTAATCAGAGCCTCGTTAAGACAAAGTGTGTTCGGTTTAAAGCTTGATCAAGACATCCGGTAAGAATACTTATAAATGAGTCTAGATTTAAAGAATTATATGATGTGAATTATGTGAAAAGTGTATGGGAGGAGTGTATGAATACGATCGAACCCGGGAAATACACTAAGTAAGAAAGGTAAGGCAAGATATGTACTTGACTGAACCTGAAACGAAACACACATTACTTGTGATTAAGTATGTGTAATATAAATTTCCAACATGATGAGTGCGGAGTATAGGGAGTTTATGACTCCTTCAAAATATGTGCATCTTACAGAGATAATGAATGCCGCACGTGAAAGAGAGATTGAATTGGCAGATCGACAGGGGTGAGAGAAGAGCGTTTGATAAAAATCCAAGTTCTGCAAAGAAACCAAAGCTGAATGAAGCTCCTAAGAAAAGCGCTGAAAAAGGGGGGATACCTCAATGTAAAATTGGTGGAAAGAATCATAAGGCGAATGCTATTTTAAAAACAAATCGTGTCCTACTTGTGGTAAAGTGGGACATGTGGTAGCAAATTGCCCAGGAAAGGTGTCAGTATGCTATAAATGTTATAAACCGGGACACAAAAAGTCTGAGTGCCCGGAGATAGTCGGAACCAAAGATACCCCTGATGCAAAGCCGGATGCCTAGAAAGCAAAGGCTAGGTCTTTCCACATGACAGCTGCTGAGGCTAAAATTGAACCTGATGTTGTTTCAGGTATATTTCTTGTAAATTCAATTCCAGCATGAATTTTATTTGATACGGGTGCAAATAGATCTTTTATATCACATCGATTTATTCAACACCCTATATTCACATTAACAAAATTACCTATACCACTAGAAGTAGAAATAGGCGATAATAAAAGTTTTATTGTTTGTGATATGTGTTGGAATTGCAAACTTAGCATCGACGATGAAGAATATTTCGTCGACTTAATTCCTATGTCAATGGGAGAATTTCAAGTGGTAATCCGGATGGATTGGCTAGCTCGATATCACGCGAAAGTAATATTCAACCGTAAGGAGATACAACTAATGTCCCCAAGCGGAAAACATGTTACTTTTATCAAAGCTTGCAAGCTGGTTCGGCATGGATGTAAGGCGTATACGGCTTACATACATGATTCGACTAAAGAAGCTCCCCAAATCAAAGACGTACCAGTTGTACGAGAATTCGAAGATGTTTTTCTGGAAGATCTACCGGGGATACCACCTGAGCGTGAGGTGGTAGTTGGCATCGAACTGGTTCCGGGCGCGAAACCGGTAGCCAAGGCTCCTTATCGATTAGCGCCGTTGGAACTACAAGAATTGTTGTTGCAATTACAAGACCTTTTAGACAAGGGATTTATTCGACCGAGCGTCTCTCCGTTGGGAGCGCCAGTATTATTTGTAAAGAAGAAAGACGGAAGTATGAGGATGTGTATTGATTATCGAGAGTTAAACAAACTCACGGTAAAGAATCGATATCTGCTTCCTAGGATCGACAATTTGTTCGATCAGCTACAAGGCGCGAGTTGGTTTTCGAAGATCGACTTAAGGTCGGGTTATCATCAGTTGAAAGTAAGAGAAGAAGATATACCAAAAAACGGCTATCCGAACGCGTTATGGACATTACAAGTTTTTAGCAATGTCTTTCGGATTAACCAATGCACCTATGGCTTTCATGGATCTTATGAACCGCGTCTGTAAGCCAATGTTGGATAAGTCGGTGATTGTTTTCATCGACGATATTCTTGTGTATTCAAAAAGCGAAGTGGATCATGAATGCCATTTGCGTGAAGTACTTGAAACGTTTAGGTGTGAGAGACTCTATGCAAAGTTTTCAAAATGTGACTTTTGGTTACGGGAGGTACAGTTTCTAGGACATGTTATTAGTGCCGATGGAGTGTCGGTAGACCCGTCCAAAATAGAAGCTGTGTTTAAATGGAAACCTCCAAAGAATCCATTAGAGTTTAGGAGTTTTCTAGGTCTTCCAGGGTATTACCGGAGATTTATACAAGATTTCTCCAAAATTGCAACGCCGTTAACTAAGTTGACTCGTAAAGATGAAAAATTTGTATGGGGTAGTGCACAAGAAGATGCCTTCCGTATCCTTAAGGAAAAATTAACTAGTGCCCCTGTATTAACGTTACCAGATGGGACGGAAGACATGGTCATTTATTCTGACGCATCTCAGCTTGGTCTCGGGTGTGTACTTATGCAGCGAGGAAAGGTGATCGCGTATGCTTCAAGACAATTAAAGATACATGAAAAGAAGTATCCGACACATGATTTGGAATTGGCGGCAGTAGTTTTTGCCTTAAAAATTTGGAGGCATTATTTATATGGTGTGAAATGTATCATTTTCACCGACCATAAAAGCCTCAAATACTTCTTTGATCAAAAGGAGTTAAATATGAGACAACGACGTTGGTTAGAGACAGTGAAGGATTATGATTGTGAAATTCATTATCATCCCGGAAAAGCCAACATAGTTGCAGATGCACTAAGTAGGAAAGAAGAATATTCACCTATTCGGGTGCAGTCGATGCAGTTAGTAGTAACATCAGGTTTACTTGAACGAATTAAAGAGGCACAAACTGAAGCTGTAAAAGGAGAAAATTTGAAAAAGGAAAGAATAGTGGGTCAACTTAAAGACTTGCAGGAAAATAGTAATGGATTAAAAACCCGTTTCGATCGAATCTGGGTTCCAAATACTTGCAATGTTAAAACTCTTCTTCTTGTGAAGCCCACAAGTACCGCTATTTTATTCATCCAGGAGCTACCAAGATGTACAAAGACTTGAAACAAATTATTGGTGGCCCGGAATGAAGCGAGACATCACGAAGTATGTGGAAAAATGCTTAACTTGCTTACAAGTAAAAGCTGAACACCAGACGCCTTACGGTAAACTTCAGCCGTTAGATATTCTGGTGTGGAAGTGGGAACACGTTACTATGGATCTGTCAACTAAACTACCAAGAACATCACATGGATTTGATGTTATATGGGTAGTAGTTGACAGATTGACCAAGAGTGCTCATTTTATTCCAATACGAGAAACCTACACTTCCGAGAAAATGTCGGAAGTATACACGAATGAAATTATCTCTCGCCATGGAGTACGGGTGTCTATTGTATCGGATAGAGATACGCGCTTTACTTCAAGCTTTTGGCGCTATTTTCAAGAAGAAATGGGTACTAAGTTATTCATTAGTACTGCATATCATTCGCAGACAGATGGGCAGAGTGAAAGAGCTATTCAGACACTTGAAGATATGCTACGAGCATATATTATTGATTTTGGTGGTAGATGCGATATCTATCTACCACTAGTTGAATTTTCATATAACAACAGCTACCATTCCAGTATCAGAATGGCACCATATGAAATGCTTTACGGTAGAAAGTGTCGAACCCCAGTATGTTGGGGTGATGTGGGTCCACGAGAATTAGCTCACAGAGATATAGTCAGTATCACTAATGAAAAGATTGAAGTGATTCGGGCTCATTTAAAAGCTGCTCAAGATCGGCAAAAGTCCTATGCGGTTAAAAGACGAAGACCAATCGAGTTTCAAGTTGGTGACATGGTTATACTTAAAGTATCTCCGTGGAAAGGGGTTATTCGATTCCAAAAACGGGGAAAATTAAGTCCAAGATTTATTTGGCCATTCAAAATCATAGAGCGTGTGGGTAAGGTAGCGTACCGCCTTGAACTGCCAGAAGAGTTGAGCGGTATTCATAGCACTTTCCATGTTTCACATCTACGAAAGTGCTTAGCTGATGAAACGGATTATATAAGCTATGACGACATTGAAGTTGATGATAAATTGAATTATGTTGTAAAGCCTATAGAAATTCTTGATCGAAAAGTCAAAAGCTTAAGACATAAGAAAATCAACCAAATTAAAGTTAGATGGGATCATCGGAAGGGATCGGACACCACTTGGGAGTCCGAAGAAGAGATAAGACGCTTATACCCTTCCCTATTCAGTACGTATCACGATTTCGAGGATGAAATCCTTTTAAGGGGGTAGACTTGTAACACCCCTAAATTATTAAACTACATATGTTTGTATACATGAGTAAGTTATAAAATTTATAATAAAACAATGAGAATCGAAACTAGGAATAAATAGCCTAGTTAAAAATCTAATTAGAAAAGATGGGAAATCAAAGTATTTAACCCCTTTTATAAAACTTTGAAATCAGAGGGGCCAAAGGTGAAAATTTTGAAAGTTGTTTGATTAAATTGATGGATAAACATCAGAACACACATTTGTCTGTGTCCTGATCGAACCAAAACCCCAGGGACGAGCTCCATCTTTTCCAAAACCCTAGATTCTACAAATTCACTTAAAATCAAAGAATCAAAACCCAATTGAAGGTGATTCAAGGCTAAATAAGTGATCTTAATCCTTAGTATATCAAAGGTATGCTTAATTTTGAGATGTAAAGATGTTTTAATGATTCAAGAATTCATCTAACAGAAATTAGTGGTGAATTGATGGATGTTATGGTTAAATTAGGATGAATACAAGTCTAGGAATATGTCTTAGACAACACTTTGATCAATTCATGTCATACCCTATTTGTTTCAATGACTGTCATATAGGTGTGATATGGGTTTTGTGAGGATTACTTGAATTCTTGTGATATTGAAGTTAAATGATAGCTATGATGCAAGTTCAAGTGTTAATTTTGGTGTTTTAATCATATTTGCATATAAATGATGTTTTGATATGGTTAACTAGTTAATCATAAACATGAAAATGGTATTATAATGATTATGCCTTTAAGATGTTCGATAAAATGTCTAAGTGAATTGGATTACATGGAAATTATGAAGTAATCGCTCAATCGAGTAATTAAAAGTATGAAAGGTTGAACATCGAACCATGAGTTCTAAACAATATATTCGGATTTAATTATATAGGTGATTTGGGTGGATCATCGAGTGGGCAAGGCGGATCGGATAACCGCTTAAAAGGAAAGCTTTGAAAGGTACGCGGCTATTCGCTTCGTAATATCTTGTTTTAGCCCTTTTATGCTTAGTTGTTGAATGATAGACAAATCGTTATAATGTTGGATAATATTAAAACGAAGGATTTCGTTTGTAGTATCCAAACAAGAGAAAGTAGAAATTTTGAGAATATAGAAATGATGAAAGTGGTGGATTCCATTTGAAGGTTTAAACGGGTCAAATTGACTCGAATACTACATGTTTGATTCTAAAAAGGCGATGGATTTCGCTAGAGAACTCAAACGGGTCAAAATCACCAAAGCGTTAAGCCTTGGTAAGTTAAATCGATGAATGTAACTAAGTTGGACAAACGGGTTGATTAATACGTATAATTTTCATTAACGGCACTTGAGTTTTAATAGAAGGTGTCGTAAAAATATAAGTATATTAATGTATAAGCTTTTATAGATGTTTTGGAGCTCAAAAGTAAATTCTATGGTTCATAAATTGAAACGGGTTGAATAATTAGGAAAATGTCAATAATCCGAAGGCTCAAATGAAAGAAATTTGTTCAGGTGAATGTAGGATTTTGATTCTATTTTATAGGGTATCGAATTACGGTCACGTAGGAAGAAACGTGACCTGATTCGGAGCTAAAATGAGCAAGTTATGATCATTAGCGTAAAAACAAGTTTGGCTGGAAAATATGCAGGTCTGAACAAAAACATGCTGTGAAATTTGGGGTGTCGCGTCACGCGACCACGATGGACCACCCCGTCGCGTAGCGCGAGGGTGCTAGCGGCCCGCGACGGCTTCGGCCCTCTTCCGTCACGCCGCGTGACGACGTTAAACGGCTGTAAATCTGTGTTTTTTGTGTTGTTTCAGTTTAGGGACTTGTAAATGCATAGTGTAATATGTCATAACTAATATTTGATGATTTTGGTTATAGGTAATGGGTATGAACTTGCGGATGACGATCAAGCAATGCTAGAAAACCGAACACACTCGAAATGAAGCTTTCGAAATTGCAACAACTGTGACTTTTGTCACACAATATTTTGGTGTCATGTTGATCTACTTTGTAAATATGGTTTGTATGGTGTGAAGGTTAAGTATATGGTGTCGTAACCATATGTTTTGAAACGTTAGTGAATGTCTTTTAAAATATTGAGAAACTCTTATATAAAAGTCGATAATGTCAATGTTTCATAATAAATGGAATATGGGTTGTATAAATTATAAGTGATTGTAAGGATCTTACATCAACCGGTCAAACCGTCCGACCACCTTCAAAACGGCTCTAATAGCCTAATCGGACCGGTGTAGGCTCCAGTTCCCGGCGACCGGCCGGCCGGTTCGGTTCGGTCGTGAAAACACTGCAAATATGATATTGGTTCGACTTTTGATTAGAAATGATGAAAAAGTTTACCTTCCTTAATGACATTGGAGTTGCTTGAGGTAGCTATTGCTTACAAAGAGAATTAGATAAACTATATTTGATTGTTGATGGTATAGAAATGAGATTTGATTGTATCTTGACAACCCTTACAACTTGAAGCTTTGACAATGGAGATTTTGGTAAGCTTTAAAAGAGAGCGGTAGATGATGAACTGAAAGAAGGGGGAACTTATGAGATTGAAGGACTCAAGAGTGAGAATTAAGTATTATATTTGCGTGTATTTATATAGACACAACTGTGTGTATTATCGTGGGGAAAACAGAATATGATGATGGTGATTCCAGACGATGTGAAAGGTGTGTAAAGTTGGTTACTTGTCTCGATCTCACTTTAATTATGTGGATTGAGTATTTTTAATAGGAGTGGCAAAATGGGTGGGTTAGGTAGGTTTGGGTAATGGGTTAGGATGGGTTTATTAAGATCTGGGTAAGTTAGAGACTGGATTCGCCATTTTGATTTAATTCTACATCCTCCATTTCCATCTCAGAAGTAGGGGCCACCGGTTCAACCTCCAAATCTCCGGTTCGACCTCCATTAACCAGTCAAACCGTCCGGCCACCTTCAAAATGACTCTAATAGCCTAACCGGACCGGTGTAGGCTCCAGTTCCCGGCGACCGGCCGGCCGGTTTGGTCGTGAAAACAATGAAAAGACGACACTGGTTCGACTTTTGATTAAAAATGATGAAAAAGTTCCTTCCTCAATGACATTGGAGATGCTTGAGGTAGCCATTGCTTGCAAAGAGAATTAGATAAACTATATTTGATTGTTGATGGTATAGAAATAGGATTTGATTGTATCTTGACAACCCTTAAAACTTGAAGCTTTGACAATGGAGATTTTGGTAAGCTTTAAAAGAGAGCGGTAGATGATGAATTGAAAGAAGGGGGAACTTATGAGATTGAAGGACTCAAGAGTGAGAATTAAGTATTATATTTGCGTGTATTTATATAGACACAACTGTGTGTATTATCGTGGGGAAAAGAGAATATGATGATGGTGATTCCACACGATGTGAAAGGTGTTTAAAGTTGGTTACTGTAAAACCCGATTAAGGATCCTTCAATGATATCGATCTTAACTTGTGAAGGTGCGGAATACAATCACAAGTCGATTCAAGAACAAATAAGTAAACAATAATATAATCAAAACACAAACCGGAAATCTTGCATTCAATGATGAACAATGACTGATACAAGACCCTTGATGAAACCGGTTATCCTTTGCTAGTCGCAATCACTGATCAACCTCAACCAAAAGGTTGAGGTTTGTTTAAATACAAAACAACTAGACTAAACCCTAGGCTCATTGCGACATCTAAGTGAACAAACCCAAACCTTACAAAATCGGCCCAACATGTAAACTAAACAAATACCCAAACAACCCTGAAACTATATAAACCTACATGAATAAACCTTCAGGTTCCAACAGTTACTTGTCTCGATCTCACTTTAATTACATGGATGGAGTATTTTTATTAGGAGTGGCAAAATGGGTGGGTTGGGTAGGTTTGGGTAATGGGTTAGGATGGGTTTGGGTTACGAAGGGTTTATTAAGAAATGGGTTATAATTGGTTTAGGTCAAGATGAATTTGGGCAAGATAAAAAATTCTAAAAAATCCATAAATTATAAAAAATAAAAAATAAAAAATTCTAAAAATTATAAAAAATAAAAAAAAATCAAAAAAATAAAAAAAAATCCCAAAAGTTCTAAAAAATCAAAAAAATTTATAAAAACTAAAAAAAAATAAAAAATTCAAAAATATCAATAAAGTAATAAAAAATCAAAAAAATTATAAAACAATAAAAATTTCTAAAAAAGCAAAAAATTACAAAAAATCAAAAAATAATAAAAAAATCCAAAAAATTCTAAAAAATTCTTAAAATCATAAAAAATTATAAAAAATCAAAATTTTTCTAAAAAATCCAAATACTATAAAAAATCCAAAAAAGTCAAAAATATAAAAAAATTAAAACATCAAAAAAATTCTAAAAATACAAAAAATAATAAAAATTCAAAAAATCCAAAAAAAATTCTAAAAAATAAAAAAAACTCTAAAAAATAATAAAAATCCAAAAAATTCTAAAAATCAAAAATTTCAAAAAAAATCCAAAAAATTAAAAAATCAAAAAATCAAAAATCAAAAACATTCTAAAAAATAAAAAAATTCTAAAAAAATAAAAAAAAATCTAAAAATCCAAAAAATAAAAAATATTCTAAAAAATAAAAAAACTTCTTAAAAATCCTAATAACTTTTTTTAGAATTTTTTTTTGGATTTTTTATTATTTTTTTGATTTTTTATATCTTTTTTGAATTTTTTTATTTTTAGTATTTTTTGATTTTTTTATAATTTTTCTTTTTTTTTGGATTTTTTATTTTTTAGAATTTTTTGGATTTTTTAAATTGTTTATTTT
This sequence comes from Helianthus annuus, assembly GCF_002127325.2. Lineage (NCBI taxonomy): Eukaryota > Viridiplantae > Streptophyta > Magnoliopsida > Asterales > Asteraceae > Helianthus > Helianthus annuus. Next base: position 95,186,236 of record NC_035433.2, read on the forward strand.
TTATAATTTTTTTTTTAGAAATTTTTGGATTTTTTAGAATTTTTTGTATTTCTTTTTTGGCTTTTTAGAATTTTTTTATTTTTTTTTATTTTTTTAACTATTAGATTTTTTGGATTTTTTTTATTTTTTTATTATTATTATATTTTTGATTTTTGGAGGTTTTTTTAATTTTTTAGAACTTTTTTATTTTTTTAATTTGTTAGAAATCTTTGGAATTTTTATTTTTATTTTTTAGAATTTTTTGGATTTTTTATTATTTTTTTTTTATTTTTTAGAATTTTGTTGATTTTTTAAAATTTATTTGATTTTTTAGATTTTTTATGATTTTTTAGAATTTTTTGGATTTTTTATTATTTTTTTGAAGTTTTTTGAATTCTAGTTACAAGACTCGATACAAGACGAAGTCGACAGACATATGCACCAACAAACTCCCCCTTGGATGTTGACGAGTCTTCGGTGTCGAGTCTTCAGTATGACGAGTCTTCAGTCTTGATAAGTCTTCTTCCTCTCTTCCAAAGTATCTGACACTGTAAGCATCCTCAGTCTCTTTCTTCTTCTCTCTCTTACTCTCCTAGAATCTCAATCTGACTCTTCTAATTCTCTTGATCAGATCTCTTTATTCTTTAAACTCTTCAGCATTAGCAGCTAGCGTAGATGGCAGGATTCGAACCTGGCTTTAAAGTCTTCAGACTCCCCTTTGGATGTTGATCCAAGATCTGTACCTGGCTCTTACGATCTTCAAACTCCCCTTTGCTAACAGACCCCCCTTAAGTTGTACCGGGATCGTAGTCTGGAATAGCTCTCATTCTAAGATCATAACCTCGCTCAAACTCTGCTTAGGCTTAGCCATGGGGATCTCACTTTGTGTTGGTGCATGCATCTGTCGACTTCGTCTTGTATCGAGTCTTAGATTGCATTGTATAAATTAGGGCACGATTTACGAGAAAATAGGAAAGTGTATGTGTGTTAAATGATGATTTCGCTCATAGGGACATAGATGTGATTTCGCTTATGTGGTCAGGATGATTTCGCTCATGTGGACATGTGTCTCTTGGGGCGAAATCACAGTACTATATATAGTAGTCTTGAGCGAAACCAGATAACAGTTGTACGATTTCCATACCGAAGTGCTGCCGGTGTGAAGACTGAGTTGTAATTGCTTCCAAATCAATACAATCAGTAGTTAAAGTGAAGAATCAGCTGTTTCTAGCTTTGTTTCTTGTTTTCCGCACCTGAAACAGAGTAGAACACCTCTGAACGACTCATTCAGGTCAGATCAACGATCCTACAATTGGTATCAGAGCTCAGGAGGAGGAGTTCTGCAGAGATTAGCTGGAATTCATCGAGTTTTCTTACTTCTACACCTTCTTTCTTCACCAGATTGAGATTTAATGGTCAAATTTCGCTCAAAATTTCACAGACTGTAGATAATTGGACATAAACAAATCCCTGAAAGTTTCACACCTTAATTCGAACTAAAAATGGACCAAATTGCTCTTCGAGTTAATTTCGCTTGTATGGACACCTGGTGATTTCGCTTATAGTACACATCAGATTTCGCTCCAGTAGACAAGTTGTGAGGGATTTCGCTCCAATGACTTCTGATTTCACTCCTGTGACATAGTGACTAGAGGTTTCGCTCCAAGTCACTGTGAGATTTCACTCCAGGCTACCTATCATCAGATTTCGCTCATTTGTACATTCTGATTTCGCTCTTGTGTTACATTTCTTGGGATTTCGCTTCAAAGATCACTCTAATTTCGCTCCAAGGTCACCTTGTATTGATTTCGCTCATACACACATCCTGATTTCGCTCCAGGGACATCAAATCAGATTTCGCTCCAGGGACATCAAATCAGATTTCGCTTTTGTGAACACTGTAATTTCGCTCATAAGTCACTGTTATTGAAAAACGTGTTGACAAATCATGGATACTGAGTTCTATAACGCGTTTGCGACTCCGTCTGCTCCGAGTGTCATTGCACAAGCTATGAGTTTAGAAAATGAGACGGGAACCACCCAAAAGCCCCCGAAACTGATGAGTATTGAAGAATACTACGGGTGGAAAGACAGATTCGAGAACTGGGTTCAGGCAAACCATCTTAGGTCGTGGGAATGTATACTGAAGAAATACGTGTTGCCTCGAACAGAGTTGCAGGTTCTCAAAGAATTATCTGAGTTTACTGATCAAGAACGAGTGATGTATAAAGCTGAGAAGATGATGATCAGTTTGCTTTAGCAAGCTATCAAAGAAGACATCTTCATTATGCTACAGCATGACAAGACTGCAAAGTCAATCTGGGATGCTCTTCGTGTTAACTTTGAGGGTAGTGAAAACGTGATAAAGAGTAAAAAAGCGTTGCTCAAGAAAGAGTTTGATTTGTTTAGCAGTCTACCGGGTGAGGATACGAAGAAGCTGATTGAGAGATACTGCCACCTAGTGCGATCAATGTCGATGTTGAGTATTACCAAAGATCGTGAAGAGTGGGTAGACAAGTTAGCTGATGCGTTACCGCAGAAAGAGTGGGGAACGTATTTGATGATTCTGAAGAACACGGGTGTTTATGACGGGCTAACTATTTCTCAGTTTATCGAAAAGATCGAGAGTCAGGTCTGGAATAGCAGAAGATCGCTAGGATGAACAATCCGAGTGGTCAACAGGATGTAAAGATGTATTACAAAGGTAGTGTTCCGGTTCCAGAAGCTGAGAGAAGTCCGAAAATACAAACTGCGTTCAGTGCTGGGGATTCAACAGAAAAGATTGATCAAGGTTCAAACAGCAGCAGCAGTGGATTCTCATCATTTCCGAGTGTCAATCCTAAAGAGTCAAATACGAGTTTTCATTCTCAGAGCACAAAGACAGGAAATGGTTATGTGATTCAGTGCAACATCGCTCTAAATCTTCCAGAAGGTCAAAGTTTTTCTAAGGAAACTGCGAAAGACCACATGGCTTTACTTGGTTCTGTGTTGTTATCTTATGAGGGTCTAGTAGCTGGTCGGATTGGGAATCCTATGCTCACCAAAGAGGATTACGATCAGATAGATGCCGAAGAGATGGAACTGATGGATATCAAATGGTGTCTAGCGAGTGTTCTCAGACAAGCTGAAAAGTTCAAGCTTATTACTGGGAGAAATGACTTTCTCGATGCTCATGTATCTACTTTAGGTTTTGATAAATCTAAAGTTACTTGTTTTCGATGCAGGGAGAAAGGCCATTTTAAGCGAGAGTACAAGAACAGGGAGGCTAGTGGTGCTCAGAATCCATTCGGAAAAGATGACTACTACCGGAAAGCCATTTATCAGCAGGTTGGTCAACAACAAGAATCACAGACGGCTCATGGTAGGAAGATTGAGGATTCAAAGAGAGCATGTTTGGTGGATTTCAATTGGAGCAACTACATATCACCTGAAAGCAAAGCCTGCTTAGTCGATCAAGATGATGAAAGATTACCTGAAGGCTTCTGCTGGGATATGTTTGTTGATGAAAAGGGTGATTTCAAAGCTTTCATCGCTAAGATTGTGAGAGAACCAGACATGTTTGCCACATGGATGAAATCTATCGGTGAAACTGTAAAATCTGTTGCATCTGACGAAAGCTCAGAAAGTGTTGATGAAGGTTCACAGAGTTCAGATGAGAGTGTACAGAATGATGTTACTTCAGAAAAGAAAGTTGTTTTTGATCAAACATCATCTGATTCTGGTTTATCAGATGCTAGTTCTGAAAAATCTGTACAGTTTGATCAATCACCTCCAGATGACAGCAGTGATGATGAGGAAGAGAAACATATCAATGTTGCTAAATGTCATCTTTCTCCTGAAAGTTTTCATTTCTATTTTGTAGACTGCTTGGAGAAACTGAAGGAGAAACGAGCTGCTAAATAACAACAACAACAACAAATGAATATTGAAGATGTTGTTCAGAATGAGAAAGTTGAAATTGTTGCTGAGGAGATTGCTGAAGCTGAGAAGGTGATTGAAGCAGAAAAAGTGGTTAAAATGGTGAAAACAATCGAAGTTGAGAAGATTGTTGAAGTTGTCAAGCCTTGCGCGAAGTGTTTGGAAGCATGCAAGGAATGTGCAGCAAAAGATGAGATAATTGCTGAGTATGAAAAGAAGAAGGAGCAGTTGCTGTTCAATCTAAACTATGTGAAAGAATCTTATGATGTCTTGAACAAAACAGTAACTGGTCTCCAAAAGACAAATTCTGAAAGAGAACAAGCACTAACGATGATGAATGCTGTGATGATGTCGAAGCAGAAAGCAATCAACTTTTACATCGAAGAGAGTGCTAAGTGGAAGCAAGAGTTGGAGACAGAAAAGATCGAGAATGAGAGAATTAGACGTTTATTACAAAGTTATTCTAGTTCTGATTATCTCATTGATCGTATTTACCCAATTGTTGCATGTATGGAAGCTTTTCAAGATGACAAGCCAAAGAAGAAGAATACTGGTAAGAAACCGACTGTTAGCTATAACAAGTGTCCGCCTCCAATTTGGGAAGGATATTCTCCTAGAAAACCAAACGAGGAGCAACTTGAAAAAGCCGTCAATATAAAGCTAAAAACCGACACAACTGATGAATTACCAGAAAATATCGATGTCACGTTCACCTCGTCTGACACTGATCATGAGTCTGAGTTAATCAAAAAGGTGGTCGATCAGGTATTGGATACTGATGAGGAGTCCAAGTCAAAGTCTGAGTCTAGAGGGTCAAGTTCATCAGTCAACAGTCCAAAGTCGTCGGTCAAACGGTCTTACAGTAAAGAATTTTTGTTATCAAAAGCAAATTTGGATGATGAAACATTTGAAGTCGCATACACTTTAAATGATTCGGACAAATTATACTCTAACAAAGAGTTTCCAATAAGAAGTGTTCGCTTTGACATGATCAAAAAGGTTTTCAAAATGACAGAAATCAATATTTCTAAAATAAAAGATTTAAATCTTATGGGAAAATCTAAAAAATACACTTCAAGAGTTCAACAACGTCTAAACAAGAAAAAGGGTTACAATTCTGGTCCTGGTTTTCAAAAGAAATCTAACCAAAATCGTAGCTACAAAAAGAAAGGTTTAGGTTTTGTTCCACCAGAAAACTATAAAAATGAGAAAAATTCTAAAACAAAAACAGAATTTGTTTCAGGTGGAAGTGCTGAGGAAGAGCAGAAGAAACCATTCTGGAGACAGTCAAATCAAGAGTTTCTTGCTGAAAAGAAGAAGAATGGAACTGAAGTGTTTCATCCGAAGGAAACTCGAACCTGTTACAACTGCAATGAAGCTGGTCACATTGCATGGAACTGTCCGAAAAATGACAAAACAAAACAGTGAGTTTCTAAGAAAATGAAAGAAAAAGTTGTTGATGTTGAACCACCAACCGAAAAACTTAAAGTTTTTGAAAACTCAACTTATGAGGTTGGTGAGTGTTCTAAAAATGTTTACAAATAGAAAGCTGAAAACAACAAAGTGTGGGTTGTTAAAAAGGTTAGTGAGAAAGTCGGCGATGAATCTGGTTCCACAAAGCCAGAAGAGCCACAGGTTGAGGTGAAAATTTCGGTGAATGATGATGAATTTCCATCACTGAAATTTGAAGAGGTTAAACAGAAAGTTGGCAAAGTTGAAATCTCGAATCAGTTTTACAATGAGAAAACTAAGTTTGATGTCGAGAAAACATTCAATGGGAATGTTAAGAAAATTTTTGGAAAAATGTTAAATGGGAAAGCAAAGGGGGTTAAAGATTTTTATGCAACTAAAAAGGCTACTTACAACCCTACTGCGCAAGAATTGAAAGCCATCAAGTCTGAAAAGACTTGGATGGAAGTTTGTTTCCCTTAATAGTTTAAGGACTATGCTGGAGATCCCAAGTTTTTATCGTGGATCAGGAATCGGCATCTTTCATGATTAATGAGTTTGTATGAATGTTCTTGAAATTGTTAAAATTTTACAGGTTGAAGGACTACGCCGGAGCTTCCAGGTTGGTAAGTGCGAAGCAGGAATCGACATCGTGATTGGTAAAATGGTTTATGTAGATGTAATATTCATACAGTTAGTATTGTTTGTGTTTTTACAAGTGGTTATTCTTTCAATTGGTACAGAGGTTGCTTGATTGCAAAACAGTAAATCAGGGACATTAAGTTGTACTTGATTTATTGTACATGGGTAAAACTGACAAGATGATGAACCATATCCCCGTACTTAACAAGTGGTAAACCAACAAGTGGTAAAAACAAACTCATTTTCCAGAAAAATCATTTTGATTAAAACAAACTTAAGTGTTTTGAAATCTAAATGAGAAAATGGTTTGTTGAAAGGGGGAGTTCTGATTGTTTATGCCTAGTGAATGGCAATTTGATGCGATTCGATGTCGGTTGTCAAGTTTCTGTACAGTTTGTTTTGTTTTTCAAGTGGGTCAAGAGCTTAGTCAGTTAGTTTTCAAATTTCCTTTAATGTGTTTGCATTTTAGGGTGTAGAAAATTTTCAGAAAATCCAAAAACATTAGAAAATTTGAAAAAGACAAAAACATGATAAAAACGAAAACGAGTTTTGCTGTAAAAAGAGGAAATGATAGTACATCAGTGGACTGTCACAACATGCTAAAGATTTGGAACGATAAAATGTGATAAACAGTCTCACTACGGATGTGTCAGTAGGTTTTTACACACTTAGTAAATTGTGACGAGATATAAACCTAAAAATTCGAACTTGCTTATTCAGTGGGTAACAACATCTTGGATATATAGGTAACCCCTGAAATCTTGTTTGAAAGGTCCCTTATTCTGAGATACTAGGTCTTTATGCTCAGTGATATCTGGGGTATTATCCCGGGACTTCTGCTGTATGGAAGTACTGACCTAGTCCCCGGATAATGCTTTCCGCAAATGCTTGAAACATAGCATCACCCTCAGCAAGCTGATGAAACAATAAAATTGATAGTCGCTGCTGTTGAAATCAAAAGATCCTCTAAAGGGGACACACTGAAAAGTCGAAGCCGTCATCTCTCTGCGTATACGGAAGTATCGACCTGAGCTCTCACGGCCCTCGCATTTAACCCCTGAACAGATATCATCTGTGGTATACTCATCTGTAAGACTGAATATTGGGATCTGGATACGGGAGTATATTCAAGTAGTGGGACACACGGATAAGTTCAAGATCTTAAAACATTAACATCGTATCTCGGATCAGTTGAACTTTGTGTGAAAATTTAAGTGGACAAATATACTGACAATCTAGGTGAATTGTTTAGAACTTAGTATATAATTAGCTTAACGTTGTTAGTGACATGTCTCAATAACTGATATAATCCTCTTACGCAAACTCACAAAAATATTGTTTGTAAATATTTTATTTCTGCAACATTTTGATTCTACAAGTGGTGTCATTCATTTTGATTCTACAAGTGGTGTCATTCATTTTCTTTCCAAGTGGTGTCATTTACTTTCTTTCAGAAAAATCCAAAAAGATTTTGTGTGTGTTTTAGCATAAACTTTTGAAAAAAATCAAAAAGAGTTTCGACAACTGATGTTGGAAAGCTGATTTTCAAAATTCCGAGTGCTAAACATGATGACATTGTTGAGAGGGGGAGTGTGTTTTGAACGTCAAAATATGTTTTATACCAATAAGTGGTTCATCAAAGAGGAGTTATTTTTGAGGGGGAGTCAGTGTTGGTGCATACATTTATATTCTGAGGGAGAGTGTATGTTGGTGCATATGTTTATACTCAAATTGTTAAATGTGTAAAACTTACTTTGAGGTAGAGCTTTTGCAGGTCAAGTTGAGCCAGGTTATTCGATCCTGAGATCCAAGCTAGATGAGAGCCAGGTTACGATACCTGAGGTTTCTGTGATTTTTAATAAGCCAGGCTGCGATCCCAGCAAATCGAGAGGGGGAGTCTGAAGACATCTGAGCAGAACTAGAGCCAAGTTTCGATCCTGGAAATTAAACGCTGTGAAGAGAACTAGAGCCAAGTTTCGATTCTGTGGTGAAAGTTAAAGCCAGGCAACGATCTTGGAACATGAAGAGCCAGGCTGATTGATCCTAAGAAGCTGTGGGATGGAAAGCTAGACAACGATCCTGATACAGATGCTGCTGAAGAACAAAGAAATACCAGCACATTGTTAAAGGGGAGTCTGTTGTTGAAGATAGAGAGAGAAAAGCCCAGAGGCTGATCAAGACTGAAGAAATGAAGACACGGCATTGTCATGACTCGATAGTCGACTCGTCAACATCTGAGGGGGAGTCTGTTGGTGCATGCATCTGTCGACTTCGTCTTGTATCGAGTCTTAGATTGCATTGTATAGATTAGGGCACGATTTACGAGAAAATAGGAAAGTGTATGTGTGTTAAATGATGATTTCGCTCATAGGGACATAGATGTGATTTCGCTTATGTGGTCAGGATGATTTCGCTCATGTGGACATGTGTCTCTTGGGGCGAAATCACAGTACTATATATAGTAGTCTTGAGCGAAATCAGATAACAGTTGTACGATTTCCATACCGAAGTGCTGCCGGTGTGAAGACTGAGTTGTAATTGCTTCCAAATCAATACAATCAGTAGTTAAAGTGAAGAATCAACTGTTTCTAGCTCTGTTTCTTGTTTTCCGCACCTGAAACAGAGTATAACACCTCTGAACGACTCATTCGGGTCAGATCAACGATCCTACACTTTGCAGCTTTCACAGGTTCAGGAATGTTGCCTGGCTCTTAGAAACCTGGTTCTAATCTGCATATCCTCAGGAGTCGAAACCTGGCTTTTGCATAGCTGTTTACCTGCACATGCTCTACCTAAAACATAAGATTTTTTATAACAATTTTAATCTATGCTTACCACTTGTAAGATCAATTTCAAAACATCACTTTTTAGATTATGACATTCCTCAAATTATCTCAAACCTTTATCTTCACTTTTCATCTCAAACAAACTCTCCCAACCCACTGTTGTTCATCATGTTCAGCACTTGGAATTTTGAAAATTAGCTTTCCAACATCAGTCGTCGAAAATAAGATGAAATAAAATCATTTTGATTTTCAAAATTTTATGCTAAAACACTCCAAAAATCTTTTTGGATTTTTGTTTTTAATGAAAAGCAGTAAAGAAATATTTACAGACAATATTTTTGTGAGTTTGTGTAAGAGGATCATATCAGTTTTTGAGACAAATCACTAACACCGTTGAGCTTTAATCACGTTAAGTTCTAAACGATTCACTTAGATTGTCAATATACTGATCCACTTAAATTTTCACACAAAGTTCAACTGTTTTGAGATACGAGAATTAGTGTTTTAGTGGACTTAAACTTATTCGCGTGTACCACCTCAGAATATACTCCTGTATCCAGACTCCTATATTCAGTCTTACAGGTGAATGTACACTAATGATATCTGTAAACGGGTAATGCGAGACCATGAGAGCTCAGGTTAGAACTTCTGTTTAGACAAAGAGATGATGACTCGTCTTTAGGTGTGTCCTGTTTGGGGATCTTTTCTTCAACATCACATGATTAGCATTTTTCAATGTTTCATCATTTTTATGCTGAGGGTGAGCTTTATGATTAAAGAAGTGCAGAGTATTATACGAGGACTAGGCTATTACTTCCGCAAAATCAGAAGTCCTGGTATAATACCCCAGATATCATCACGCACAAAGACCTAGTATGTCAGAAATAGAAAGCCCTTCAAACAAGATTTCAGGGGTTACCTATATATCCGAGAGATGTTCCCCACGAAATAAGTAAGTATTTGATATTTAGGTTTATATCTCGAAAACAATCTACTGAATGTATAAAACCTATTGGCATATCATCAGTGAGACCGTTTATCACCTTAGACTTTCCAATTCTTTAGCGTGATAGTTTACTGATGTACTATCATTTCCTCTTTTTCTCAACAAAACTCATTTTTGAATTTTTTTTATGTTTTTGGATTTTAGATTTTATCATATTTTTGGATTTTTCAAATTTTCAAAATTTCTAAATTTTTTACTCCTCTTAAAATCAAAAATATGTGTCAATTTTTGATTTTACGAGAAAATTTGAAAATAAACGCAATAAACTGTACAAATAAAACTGACAAACTGATGTGAATTGTTTCATTTCGCCATTCTCTTGGCGTAAACAATCAGTGTAACATCCGCCAATTTTAGCGCTGTAGGTTGTAACGCCCCTCCCGTATATACGGGTATTGTTAGGTTTAATCTATTAACTCTATTACCACCCTTTCGAGGGTTAGGCTATGTTAATTGCGTAACTATGGTTTGGACATGTGGATTTCATCGTTACGAGTATGACAGTTAATTGAATATCAGTTGTTCACATGGATTAGATTTGATAAACTATTAACTCTATTATGCTATATCAAACCTGTATACTCGCCAGCAATTATTTGTTGATTGTATTTTAAATGCATACTGCAGGTTGAGGATCCAAGAAAAACAAGAAAAGACTAGGATGGCTTAGAAACCCATCAACTATTTAAACTTCCAAATCTATGTTATGTATTTGAACTTTTCTATGTATTGTATGAAACTTATGATTATCAATGAAATAAACTTTAATTATTGTCACAATTAGTGTTATGATGTCTTTGAACAGTTTGTACGTCTCATCTCGATGTTTCCGCCATCGGTTGGGGTGTGACAGATTGGTATCAGAGCCATAACTATAGGGAATTAGGATTGCCTTGCTTTACCTAGTCTATAGTTTAAGAGCTTTCTCATTTACTTGCTGTTAAAGACATTATCCTTTGCTTTCTTCTTTGCTTCTCTCTATTCTTTTGGACTTCTAATATACAAGCCTTTCCTAAGGCTAACACAATACACACTTGGAAGCTTTGAAGACACTCTTATAACACAATCGAAATGATTCATCAAGATAGGGGTGATTCCCACACTTGGTGATGATTTTCACTCAGCTATACTTTGATTTTGCACGAAATCTACCCTCAAGTTAGGAGTGATATCCAAATCTTGATGGGAGTTTTCCATTTCCTAATCTAGTGGACCCTCATCTTTGGATGGGTACTAACCACGTTAGGGTACGATGTTATCAAGTTAGAGGTGAAACTCGCATCTTGTTAACTAGTCCCATTCCTTGATTTTCGATCTCGCCAAAGTTTCGATTTACCCAATCGATTAAGGACGTGTAGTAACTGGAAGGACAAACATCGTTAGTCGCTCCTCGATGAGAATGTTTGTCTATTAGGCCAAAGCACGTTTCCTTAATTCGAAAAGGACTTCGATTCACTTTGGAATAGTCTATGTTACGTTCCGTGACACTCCATATTTATTGATAAAATCTCTTTTTATGCTATCTCAATTATCATGTGATTTATATTTGAGCGTTATCTTCAATTCAAATTTGGGAACACGAAGCACGTTATTATCGCAATCCAAAACAATTAATAACTACTCTCTTTCGTGAACAAACTAAATTTATATTGCTTTCATTATTCTATGTGAAACATCATTCTATGTGTAATACTATGTTAAACTATGTGAAACTATTTGGTGATCCATGTGAGAAACTATGTGCTATGTGATGCATACATGAAGTCAATTTTCCTAAACAAAAACATTATGATTAAAAGTCTCATCCATTTCTTGTTTTGAATTTCTAGATGTCATCATCTCGTCAGTACTCTCACTCTCCCAGAAAATCCAAGTTCCTTTTTATCAGATGTACACTTTATTATCTTCGATCTTTTATGATGAAACTCTTCCTTGTCAATTTTGAACCATTTTTAGGATTTTACTTTTGCGCATACATCATACGATTATACATCATTAGCATGCATAATTTCACTTAATTTTAATTACACTTTCGTAACAACGAGTGAAGACATATCATCGAGATAGGAGTGATTTCCTTACCTTGACGATTAACTTCGCTTCTTTTCTCATCTTACAACGACCTCACCAACGGATTTGGGGTGATTCCCATACCTAGGTGATCGTTACCAATACTTTCTTTAATAGATTATATTGCGTAAACACGATCATGTTTATACCTAAATCATTTATCATGTATTTCAAAATGCTTCATTTATTTAGACGTATCTCCTATTCTATAATCTATTTTCACATCGCTCGCATACACAAAAATTTTCAATGTTACCAAAAACGCGTATTCCTCGATTTCAAAATTTCACAAAATACTACTGTCACCCTAATCAGTTTAATAAATCTATTGCCCACAAAATTTCGTATTCCACGTAATTACTAAAACGCACTCATCTCGCATCACTATACTAAAGAATTCTAAATTTCCAATTGAGAATCAAACCAACTTTTCATACAGAATATTACAAATATTATCCGATCAGTTATCAAAACTCTTTTCAAGATCAACAAAAACATTTTATTAAGGACACCTTTCACGATCACCAGGTTCATATACCAAAATTCCTTTTCCTAAGGTTAAACCTTTTCACTAGAATCTGTAAACTTCGAAGTAGTAATACAAAAAAAAAAAACTTCTTAAAACGATGCAAACTTTTTAATTCGAAGAACTTTACAAAACCTCGCTTGATACGTTAATTAAATTCAAAACACGTGGGCAAGGAAACTTTATAAGGACGACAAATTTTCAGCTATGAAAATTCTTTTTTTAAAACCATAATAGCACTTCCATTCTTTTACAAAGTATCCTTTCGCATAATCAAAAGATGTTTTCCTTTATATTCTCTTTACAATTCACAAACTAGATTCTACATTCCTGACAACTCAATCTAATTTAACTTCACGTTTTGCACAAACAACTATATATGTATATCATTTTACACGTTTTAGTCAATATCTCACAACAATCTCACGCGTGTCACTCGTTCTCTTTTTCCTTTCATATTCAAAACTTTAAACCTTTTATGCGCATAAACTCATGTATTTTAATTTTATATTATAAACAAAATCATTAATCCCTACGTCCATACTTATACATTTTATGCTTTCACTTATGTTCACACTTACGCATTTATGTTATACTCACGATTCAAAACTCATACGTTTTACGTTTATACACACACTCACAATTATACATTTACGTGATACTTAAATTCATATTCATACACCTTCGTTTTACTTATAATCATATACACATTCATACGTATGCAATTTGCGTATACGCTTATACCGCTATGTTTATACTTGTATTTATATTCAGACACATTCTCACGTCTGTTATGATCCTCGTATTTATATACTCATAACTACCACGACACGTTTCGTGTCTATACTTTGACTCATATTTACACACGTACTCCCCACAATACGTTCGTATGCTTACACTTGTACTCATATTTATACTCATAGTCGCCACAACATACTTGTACTTGTACTTATACGATCACGTTTACACTCATATATATATATATATATATATATATATATATATATATATATATATATATATATATATATACTCATACATTCCATTCGTACTTAAACATTCATGTTTTACACTTAATTTTCACATTTACAACCATACTCATGCATCTTATGTTTATACTCATATTTATACTCGTATTCACACTCGTACTTTTGTTGTACTCTCATTTATACGAATTTTGTCCATACTCACGTCATTCGTTTGTGCTCAAATTGTGCTCACATTTATGCTCATTTTAATACACGTTATGCTTATACGTTTGCTCACACTCCTGGCATGCGTTTCATGTTTATGCTCACGTGCGTGTTCAAATTTAAACTTATACTATGCTCATGCTTTTTACTCAAAATTTATACATTCGCACATGTACACGGGCGAAACCCGAAGGATTCGTTTACGTTAGTCTTATACTATTTGGAACGCGAACATGCTTACATGTTACATTTTTATACGCACACAATCTTATTTTCAAAATTTATGTATACCTTGATTCATACGCAAATTAGTACAAGCTATGCGGATCATGCGACGATTGGTATAATCGCGGGTGCACACGGGATTATAGTAATAAGCGCATGAGAACCATAGAGTGTACTACTGTGTATGGTAAGACATGGAACGTAACATGACACGAATAACGAAACGGACGTAACATGGTCAAAACATGGTGGATACACCGCTGGTACATCCTATATATAAGTGTTTTCACCACGTTACCAAACTTTCGTGAAACGTGCCATGAGAAATTCAGTGTTTTGCACACCTTTTTGGACCTAATGCAAACTTTAAACAACTTACAAACGCATTATGTCCGATTATCCAAGACGAAACTCCATTCTTACTACGCAACTTTTGTATATCCAATACTTATGCCATTCTTATACTTGCATCCACTTAGAGTCAATCGTTCACTTCCATACTCCCACTATTCTCTATTATTCCATGTCTTTGATATGACTCCCATTCACAATCAAGTTTCATCTATTCTCTCTGTGGAATCCTTGGATGCCATCTTTTCAACAGTCTTCCTCTTAGATTTCGAGGACGAAATCTCCTAAAGTAGGGGAGACTGTAACATTTCGTATTTTCAAACTTTCCATTTTTGGAAAGTCTACTTGTACTTTCTACTTTTGCAAGTTGTACCTTTGTTGTACTTGATTCAAATTCCAAAATTGTACTCGAGACTTGAAATCATAATGAAATTGCATGATTTTATCCATATTTTGTGTTTGAATACTATGAATCATTGAAACTATGAAACTATGTTAAACACGTTGAAACTATGTTAAACACGTTGAAACTATGTTAAACACGTTGAAACTATGTTAAACACGCTGAAACTATGTTAAACACGTAAAAACAGAGGAATTCCATCTTAATTTCGACTCTTTAATTCATCGTTGCCAAGAGATTACCCTAAACTATACAAAAATTGGGAATTTATACACTAATTCGGTAAAAATACTGAAATTCGGGTTAAATTTGATTATTATATTATTTTATTATTATTTTAAATGAGTAAAATAACAATTTAAATTAAATAAATAAGTATTTTCTAAATTTTTATTGATTTTTAAGAAATTCTGTTATCGAATCTAACCCCGTTAGTGAAAACCGGGTTAAATCAGCCTAACCCGGTTAGTTTTATTAAAGGGCAGCACTAACTGAGTTAGAAAACTCAGTTAGTGGCTAACCCAGTTAGTTGGGTTGTTAATTAACAAAAAGATGGGAATTATGCGTGACCCGGGGCTCGATCCCGCGACCTCACGGTTCAAAAGCAACACACTAACCACTCGGCCGGGCATGCCACAACCAAACGAATCTGTAACCTTATTCCTTTTATATACACATTAAATGCTTGAAATAAAATCAAATAAAAAGGTTGTAACTGGCCGGATTCGAACTCGTGACCAACAACAACTCAAACATCACGCACAAACCAACTGGTCTACACCAGAACATGTGAACATTATGGATCGGTTTGGCTTTTAAGAACACATTAATTACGGATTTGAATCAAAAGAAACCGCCTATGCTGGTTCGTTTTCCCGGACTCTTCTTCTTCGTCTCCGACGGTTTTCATAACCAGAACCGGTGACCTTCCCCTTTTCCTGTAACTGAACCCTTCACCCTATATAAACTCGACCCGCCCTTCTTGTTTTGTTCTTTCATGCGATCATCTCGAGATAAAACGGAACCAACCCGAAACCATACACGAACCCGGAACACGACTCGAAGCCGTCCTCGTCGCCGGCCGCCGCGAACCACCGTCTGCCACCGTCTTCACCATCTCCGGCCACCACCTGTTCAATCCGAGCCGGTACGTCCCGTTCCGATCCGCTTTATTTTTCCGATTGAAATCATAATACTGTTATATTATTATTAGTATTATTATTATTATTATTATTATAAAAAAAACCAGAATTATAGTATATAAATACATATAATCAGATATATTATTTTTTTTCTCTGATTTATTTAAATCAGAAATTTATTAAAATCAGGTTTATATATTATAAATATTAATATATAATACTGAAAATTTTATAAAATCAATTATATTTATCTAGGAAACAAATATATTAATTACTAAACAGATTTATTTATTTTAAATCTGAAATAATATTTTAAAATCAGAAGTTTTATTTAATAAATCAGATTTAATTAATTACTAAACTAATCAGATTTATAATAATTATTTATTTATTAAAACTGATTTATTATTTCAGAATTTATAATTATTATTCCAGAATTTTCATTTCTTATTTAATTAATTCAGAATTTTTATTTCATAATTATTATTGTTAAAACAGAATTATTATTTTAAATAATCAGAATTTTTATTTAAATATCAGAATTTGTTTATAATCAGAATTTATATTACTTATTTCAGAATTTTTATTTCTTATTTATTAAAATCAGAAATTGGTATTATTTTCAGAATTTAATTATTTTCAGAACTATTTATAAATCAGAATTATTGTTATTATATATGCATTAAATCAGAATCTTTATATTTATAAAAACAGAAATTATGTTGCACTTATTTAATTATCTTAGAATTTATTATTTAATTTGTTTTTAGATTTATTATCTTATTTTAATATAACTAGAATTTTATAAATAAGTTTATTATTTATAGAATTATTGATTAATGTTGGATTATTTATTTTAGATTGTTAATTTAAATAATTTTATACATATTCTTGTTTATTTAATCAAATACTTTGGTAATTCTATTTGTGATATTTGGTAGAATTAATCTTTATTTTTATCTATTTATTTGTCATAAATTATTAAATATATAAGGCATCTAATTTATATAATTTAGAGATATTAATTCTATTTTATTGATTGCCTTGTTAATTAATAATTCCCAAAATTCCCAATAATTGATAAATCCTTCCAACTTAATAGGGTAATATTCTTGTGCACATCTCTTGGGATTCTATCATTTTATTTATTCTATCTTATTCCAAGAAACGCAACGCACTCTAAGGTGAGTATACTTGACCCAGTTAGTGGCTAACCCAGTTAGTTGGGTTGTTAATTAACAAAAAGATGGGAATTATGCGTGACCCGGGGCTCGATCCCGCGACCTCACGGTTCAAAAGCAACACACTAACCACTCGGCCGGGCATGCCACATCCAAACGAATCTGTAACCTTATTCCTTTTATATACACATTAAATGCTTGAAATAAAATCAAATAAAAAGGTTGTAACTGGCCGGATTCGAACTCGTGACCAACAACAACTCAAACATCACGCACAAACCAACTGGTCTACACCAGAACATGTGAACATTATGGATCGGTTTGGCTTTTAAGAACACATTAATTACGGATTTGAATCAAAAGAAACCGCCCATGCTGGTTCGTTTTCCCGGACTCTTCTTCTTCGTCTCCGACGGTTTTCATAACCAGAACCGGTGACCTTCCCCTTTTCCTGTAACTGAACCCTTCACCCTATATAAACTCGACCCGCCCTTCTTGTTTTGTTCTTTCATGCGATCATCTCGAGATAAAACGGAACCAACCCGAAACCATACACGAACCCGGAACACGACTCGAAGCCGTCCTCGTCGCCGGCCGCCGCGAACCACCGTCTGCCACCGTCTTCACCATCTCCGGCCACCACCTGTTCAATCCGAGCCGGTACGTCCCGTTCCGATCCGCTTTATTTTTCCGATTGAAATCATAATACTGTTATATTATTATTAGTATTATTATTATTATTATTATTATTATAAAAAAAACCAGAATTATAGTATATAAATACATATAATCAGATATATTATTTTTTTTCTCTGATTTATTTAAATCAGAAATTTATTAAAATCAGGTTTATATATTATAAATATTAATATATAATACTGAAAATTTTATAAAATCAATTATATTTATCTAGGAAACAAATATATTAATTACTAAACAGATTTATTTATTTTAAATCTGAAATAATATTTTAAAATCAGAAGTTTTATTTAATAAATCAGATTTAATTAATTACTAAACTAATCAGATTTATAATAATTATTTATTTATTAAAACTGATTTATTATTTCAGAATTTATAATTATTATTCCAGAATTTTCATTTCTTATTTAATTAATTCAGAATTTTTATTTCAGAATTATTATTGTTAAAACAGAATTATTATTTTAAATAATCAGAATTTTTATTTAAATATCAGAATTTGTTTATAATCAGAATTTATATTACTTATTTCAGAATTTTTATTTCTTATTTATTAAAATCAGAAATTGGTATTATTTTCAGAATTTAATTATTTTCAGAACTATTTATAAATCAGAATTATTGTTATTATATATGCATTAAATCAGAATCTTTATATTTATAAAAACAGAAATTATGTTGCACTTATTTAATTATCTCAGAATTTATTATTTAATTTGTTTTTAGATTTATTATCTTATTTTAATATAACTAGAATTTTATAAATAAGTTTATTATTTATAGAATTATTGATTAATGTTGGATTATTTATTTTAGATTGTTAATTAAAATAATTTTATACATATTCTTGTTTATTTAATCAAATACTTTGGTAATTCTATTTGTGATATTTGGTAGAATTAATCTTTATTTTTATCTATTTATTTGTCATAAATTATTAAATATATAAGGCATCTAATTTATATAATTTAGAGATATTAATTCTATTTTATTGATTGCCTTGTTAATTAATAATTCCCAAAATTCCCAATAATTGATAAATCCTTCCAACTTAATAGGGTAATCTTCTTGTGCACATCTCTTGGGATTCTATCATTTTATTTATTCTATCTTATTCCAAGAAACGCAACGCACTCTAAGGTGAGTATACTTGACCCATTTTCTTTTCACACTTTTGGGTGTAGTATGCATTTCCTTATCAAAAACACAATGATAAACACTTTCATTGCACAATCTATCCATTTAAACATGAACATTTTCTTATGCAATGCACAAAATAATACATTATATATGAATACTTTGATACATCTTGATGCTTGTTAATACTCATATTCCCAAAAAAAAAAAAAATGGAAACTTATCATCAAGATAGGGGTGATTCCCAAACCTTGATGATTAGCTCCACTCACTTTCTAACTTCACCAACGAGCTAGAGGTGATTCTCTTACCTCGGAGGTAGTTACCAACTTTTATTCGTTCTCAATGAAATTTTATGATCGAACGTTCATTTTCAAAAATTTTAGAATTTATTCCACGTGCATGCTAATACGATATACTGGATTCGTGTTACTTGGGTTAAACTTTATGTGATAAACTTGTCATTAACTTCGTAAGAAGCCACACCTTAACATACTCGATGGGTTGACCTGTGTATTCACATGCCAGGGATACGTTAATCTTGTTAACTAAGTATGGCATGTGGATTGTTCTAAATTTTTATGAAATACGTTAATCTTAGATTTCGAGGACGAAATCTCCTAAAGCAGGGGAGACTGTAACATCCGCCAATTTTAGCGCTGTAGGTTGTAACGCCCCTCCCGTATATACGGGTATTGTTAGGTTTAATCTATTAACTCTATTACCACCCTTTCGAGGGTTAGGCTATGTTAATTGCGTAACTATGGTTTGGACATGTGGATTTCATCGTTACGAGTATGACAGTTAATTGAATATCAGTTGTTCACATGGATTAGATTTGATAAACTATTAACTCTATTATGCTATATCAAACCTGTATACTCGCCAGCAATTATTTGTTGATTGTATTTTAAATGCATACTGCAGGTTGAGGATCCAAGAAAAACAAGAAAAGACTAGGATGGCTTAGAAACCCATCAACTATTTAAACTTCCAAATCTATGTTATGTATTTGAACTTTTCTATGTATTGTATGAAACTTATGATTATCAATGAAATAAACTTTAATTATTGTCACAATTAGTGTTATGATGTCTTTGAACAGTTTGTACGTCTCATCTCGATGTTTCCGCCATCGGTTGGGGTGTGACAATCAGAACTCCCCCTGACAACAAACTATTTTCCCATTATGATTTCAAAACACTTAAGTTTGTTTTAATCAAAATGGTTTTTCAGGAAAATTAGTTTGTTTGTTATTTCACAAACATGTAGGATCGGGGATTTCAACACATTGTTCTCAAAATATCACTTGATAGGAAGTTAAATCAAGTTCAACTAAATGACCTTGATTAACCACTTGTTAAGACTATCATTTTTCAAGAAAGATGCCGATTCATGCTACACGATTACCAACTTAGGAGCTCCGGCAAGTCAGGATTTTTAGTTAAAGAGATTCACCCAAGCCTGACGGTCCTTGGGTGATTCCGAGTCATCATCACTTGGTTTCCTTCCTTTCTTGTTCTTTTCATAAAATTCCTTTACCCTTTGACCTTCCCGTCAACCATATTTCCAAAAATATTTTGAACTGCAGGGTTAAAGGCTTTTTCAACATCAAATTCTTTCTTTTCAGAAAAGAATTGATTTGAAATCTCAATTTTTCCAACTTTTTGTTTTAAATTTTCAGTCCGCAATGGTGGAAAGTTTGCGTCATTCATTGACGGAACTGAATTTTATCTTTTTAGCTCAATTTGTAGCTCCTCTGACTTTGACGAGTCAGATTCATCGCCAGAACTAACCTCTGGTTTCTTAACAACCCATTTGTGGTTATTAAGATTCACTTTTCTTTTGTAAAACCTTTTTGAACTCTCACTTCAAATGTAGAATTTTTAAACACTTTGAATTTTTCAGTTGGTGGTTCAGTTTCATTAACAGCTTTTTCTTTGAGTTTAGAAGACACTCCCTGTTGTGTGTTGGTTGCCATTGGACAATTTCTGGCGATGTGACCAACTTTTTTGCATTGATAACAGGTTCTTGTCTCCTTTTTCTGAACAACCACATTCTTCATTTCCTCTTGCTTCTTAGCAAGGAATTCTTTGTTCGATTACTTCCAGAATGAGCTCTTTGTCTCTTCTTCAGAACTTGTCCCTGAAACAAATTTAGTTTTTGGTCAATAAATTTTCTCATTTTTATGATTTTCTGGTGGAATAAAACCTAATCCCTTCTTTTTGAAATTACTGTTATGGTTTGGTTTCTTTTGAAAATCAGAACCAGAACTGTAACCTTTTTTCTTGTTTAACCTTTGTTGAACTCTTGAGGTGTATTTTTTAGGTTTTTCAGTAAGATTTACATCTTTTATTTCAGAAATATTAATTTCTGTTAATTTGAAAACATTTTTAATCATTTCAGTACACCTCTTATTGGAAATTCTTCATCAGAATATAATTTGTCAGAATCATTCAAGATATATGCTACTTTGAATGTTTCGTCATTCAAATTGTTTTGTGACATCAGAAAATCTTTATTGTAAACCCTTTTGACTTTTTCAACTGTTGGACTGGAAGTGTCTGACTTTGATTTTGATGTTGACTCCTCGGTTTCATCTTTGTCCAACACCTGATCGACCACTTTCTTTATTAACACAGACTCATGATGTGTCAGATGATGTGAATGTGACATCAACGTTGTCTGGCAATCCATCTGAAGGTTCAGATTCCCACTTTAAATTGGTTACCTTTTTGACTCTTTCTGAATTAGGATTTCGTGGAGAATATCCTTCTTCAAGCGGCGGTGGACACTTTGTATAATTGGTACTGTGTTTCTTACCAGTATCCTTTACTTCAGACTTCTCTTTTTCGAACGCTTTCATGCCTTCTACTGTAGGATAAATCCTGTCAATCACATAAGAAGCACATGAATAACTTTTCAATAACCTGTTAACTCTTTCAGTTTCTATCCTTTGGGTTTCCAATTTTTGTTCAAGTTTAGCACATTTTTCAATGTAGTGGTTAATGATTTTCTGCTTTGTCATGAATGCTCCATTGAGTGTTCTCATAGCTATCTCTTGTTCATTTGCTGATAGAGAAACTTGAGAGTCATGAGCTCGAAATAAAGAAAACACATAAAGTCAATCACTCGTTATATCATCAAAATGTGGAACTTTATTATCCAAAGAGCTTGATTCAAAAGACAGGATCTCCAAAAACAGCCTTCGATGCAGAAAGTTCACAACCAATGACTCAAGAAACCTCACACAGTGGTTTTCATGGAGGAATCTCTTCCAACACTACAAGTCAAGGACCATCTTCAAGCACATCAAGCCAACAACAAACTGCACCAAAGAATGTTTTTCAATGTAACATTGCAGTTGACTTGAAAAATGGTCAGAATTTTAGTGAGGAGTCGGCGAAACAACAGATGATTTTCTTGGCATCTGTATTGGAGTCATATGAGGGGTTAGTTGCTGGGAAGATAGGTAACACCAATTTGACGAAGGAAGACTACGATCAAATAGATCCTGAAGAAATGGAGCTAATTAATATCGTTGGGCTATGGCCAGTGCTGTTCGTCGAGCACAACGCTTCATGGAAATAACTGGCAGGAAAACAATTGGTGGTCCATCTACCAAATTGGGTTACGATAAGTCTAAAGTGACATGTTTCAAATGCAAACAAAAAGGTCACTTTAAACGAGAATGCAGAAACGAGTATGCTGATGAATCTGCTAATCCGTTCCGAGAAGACTATTATAAGAAAGCAATTTACCATCAGAATAAGTCGGAACCTCCAAGGCTGAATCAGATTGAAGAAAAAGATAAGGAAACGTCAAGAGCTCTAGCGGTCATTCATGATGATGAGGGATACGACTGGAGTGAGATATTGCCTGAAGAAGATGCGGTTGGTTACGCATTCGCAGCAGGAAAGATTGTTCCGTTCAAAGATACAAGAACAAAAGAAGAAAAGTTTGTGAACAGAAGAATGAAGGCCCAAACAAAAGTAAGCAGAATCTATACCATTTACAAAGAAGCAAAAAGGGCTAAAAGGTGGGATCCAGACAGAGAATGTTATCTTGATCCTCAAGGTAATATCGCAATTGATCCAAGTTCAGTCAGTGTTGATGCAATCATTCAGCAATATGCTGAAGAAGAGGAAGCTAGACAAAGAGAATGGTGGGGTGAAAGTGAAAAGATAGTGGAAGAGAAAGAAGAAAAGGCGAAATCGGAAGAAAAGAAGATCGATGATGGAGTGAGAAAGAAGAAAAGGCGAAATCGGAAGAAAAGAAGATCGATGATGGAGTGATAGATACATCACAGGAGCTCACAGCAGAAAATCTGATGAAGATGGCAGACAAAGTTCTAGCTGCAAAAGAACTGGAGGTAGATTCTAGTTCTGGAACTGAGTCAAACGCCAAGGTCAGTCAGATAAGCATGAGTGTAGTGTCAGGTAAGAAAGACAAAAGCGAAAGTGACTGCAAGAATTGCATGAAAAATTGCAAAGATTGTAGTACTATCGCTTATCTCAACAACAAAAAGGTTGAAGATCTGACTAGATGAGTCAGAGAGGTTGAAAACCAAATCTTAAACCGGGATAAATTGCTAAAAGCTTCAAATGATCATGCAAAAGAATTAACAGAAAAAAATTGAAAGTGATAAAAGTGACATAGAAATAACTAAGAAAGAAAATGAAAAACTCATTCTTGAAAATCGTCACATCACTGAAAATTTCGAGAAGCTTAAGCGAACGGTTAAAGATTCGGATGATCGAAATGGGAAAACAACAAAAGAAAATGTTCAATTGACGGGTGTGTTAAGGGTGAAAGAGGAGTTAATAAACAAACAATTGGATGAAATTGCTAATCTGAAGCTTCAATACCAAGAAGTAAAAATCGAAAATGAACGCATCCAATTAAAATTAACCAGTTACAACTCCACGAGCTTTGTTCTGCAGCACATTGTTCCCAAACCAATCGGGAAAAACAAAGCTGGCGAAGATGTATTTTCGGACGGAACTGGAGTGGGATATCATCAAGTCCCACCACCTGTTTTAAACAATTTCTCAAAGAAAAAGTCCGGACTGGTTAATGATGATGAAAATTCAGATGAAATAAAACTTCCAGAGTCGATTGATGTTACATTCTCAGCATCATCATCTGATGATAGTGTTCAGACTAATATTGTCAAAAGCATGGCAGAAAGTGTCTTAGAGTCTGATTCAAATGAAGATGATGGTTGTTTCTTGGATAAATACATTCCGAAACAAAAATCCAAGAACAACTTAAATGAAGAACTGATATTCGCTAATTTACACATATTTTAGTCCCCCGTTTTACCCCCATTTTATGCGTTTTCGGCCGTAAAACCGTCATTCGGATACTTAATTATCTACATTTTGGTTTACAGGCCTAAAACAGCATACCAGACGAGATGATACCAAAAACGAGGACTTTCCGGACAAAACGATGAAGCTGCGAAGATTCTGTGGAAAAAGACTGACCTGGGCGTTTGGCACGGTCATGCGGCCATATGCACGACCGTGCATATCCGATGACCTATGAAGACCAGTGGTGAACGAGGGTGCAACTCCGAGAAAAGGTCAAACCCGGAAAGGAACGGTCGTGCCAAACCAAGAACGACCGTGCGTGACCAGTCAACGATCTGTGACGTCATGCAGTATGGTGGCCCACCACCAATAATGCTTAAAGTGCACGGTCGTGCGATCGGGAGAACGGCCGTGCGGCACCGAAATTGCATATAAACAGAACAGAACCATTTTATCCGTAACTCTGGAATTTTGGAGAGCTTTGCAGGCGATTTTGAGGCTCCGAAGGCTTCTGCTTTCACTCGGATTCAAGCCACATTGCCCGGTTTTGCTCATTTACTATCCAGATTCTCATTCTTATGCTTGTTTATGGTTTGGTTTCTCAAATCTTTCCATAATTTTGTTATGTTTCAAGCATTTAGACTGATTATTATGTATTAATGTAAGCCTTTGGGCAAAAACACAACAATCCCTTGCTTGATTATAACCATTAGTATGTTAATCTATGTTTGTAATGAAATTTGGAAGTGTTTTCTATGATTATCTTTGATGATTAGTTTGCAACCTTGTTATTGATATTGATTTCTTGATTATAAGTAATTGTGTTGGATGATTGGTGCTTGGTTAGGTAAGATAGTTGAAAAATGAAGCTTATTTAATCATGTATTAGTAAACTTTTAATTTGGTTAACTAGCTTAACTTGGTTAAAATGTGGGCACCATGATACTCTAACGGGTTAGTGGTTTAATAAAATGTAATTATTATTAATCAAGAAAGCTTGCCTTCACGGAAGGACTCTAACGGGTTAGATGGTGTTGTTATGAATTCTTGCCATGATTTGTTAGCTTAGTTAGTAGTTTCGGCCAAAATTGCTATCTTGGTGAATTTATGCGCAAGATTTGTAAAATGAACTCGGTTGTGATTTAATCTAGTTTATGCTTGTCTCGGTGGTTGCATTGTGTTTATCGGTGTTGCTTTCCTTGATTAAGTGAGGTTAGAAAACTCCTAACGAATGACTAACTTATTTTTAGGAGATTTTTGTAGACATTTATCAATTGCACGTTAAAGAACAATTTTAGGTGGTTAAAGTGTGTTTATCGTTTTAACTTTCCGAATGATTGTCATGTTAGGATTCCCGAAAGGGATACTAATTGTCTTAAATTGGAAAATTGACCGAATGCTTCTAGTGCCAAAACTGACTTAGTTGACATGCTTTGGTTGTGTATTAAGCAAGGCTATTTATATATAATTTACTATGTTTTATAAGTATTTATTTATGCTTACTTTAGTTTAATTAAAACCAATACCATTTATGTTTTTACCGGTAATTTAGTGGCAAAGGTCTAGTATTATTTCTCCGCCCATTTTCGTGGATCGATACTTGGTTCTTACCGATACTTTACTACATATATGACGGGGTACACTTGCCCTTTCGTGTGTGTTTTGATGTAAAAGTAATAATCACTTTTATAAATTTAAAACCAATTCGTGTGTAATTTCATTGTAAAAATATGTGTAGTCATGCACGTACCAAGTTTTTGGCGCCGCTGCCGGGGAGTGGCGAGTTTTAGGAACAACCCGAGTCATTGTGTTATCGGTGTATATACTTGTTAATATTTGTGTATACTTTCGTGATTATTTATTCGTTGATTTATCTGTTAATATTTCTTGTTTTTAATTTAATTTATTCGTTTTCATGATTCTTTTGTACACTTGTAAATTTTTATTCTATTTATTTGTTCTAATCCGGATTTATTTATTCATTTATTCGTTGAATTTTCGGCTCTTAAAAATCGTTTTTACACTAGCCGATTCGATTATTTTCATTGCTTTAATTTTTATAAAATTTCGGGCCCATTTTCGGATTTTTATAAATTTTTCAGCCCATTTAAAATAATATTCTGTTTCTTTTCAGCAAAAAAAAAAAAAACTTTATTATAATAATATTATATGCATGTGTGTCAATTTCTCGTTTGCAGGTTGTTGTCCTCAACCCCCGCTCTCGACGCTGCTGAGCCTTAAGACGAACCCGAGCGTGATCTGAGGAGACGTCTTCATTAGAGATCCCGTGCGGTTGCGCTGCAACTCGCAGCAGCTGTGGACGAGCAGGTGGTATCCGCTGAGATAGAGGGCCCAGCCGACGAAGGACACATCATCATGGCTAACGACAAGAAGCGTGTTTACGAAAAAGCTTCATTCACGTTGGACAGGACCATACACAGTAAAAGAGGTATTTCCTTATGGGACTGTTGCAATAGAGAACGCGGACGGCGTTATTTTCAAGGTAAATGGGCATCGGTTAAAGGTTTACATTGGAGGGCCGATCGAGTCGGCGGTGGAGGTTATCGAGCTCCACACCCCGCATACAGCTTAAGTGTGGGGACATGAGTCTTGCTATCGACTCGCCGACAAAAATTTAGCATGAGTCTTGCTATCGACTCGCCGACAAAAATTTAGCATGAGTCTTGCTATCGACTCGCCGACAAAAATTTAGCATGAGTCTTGCTATCGACTCGCCGACAAAAATTTAGCATGAGTCTACGCTACTGACTCGCGGATCAAAAATGTAGCAGGAGCGTCTTTGGCGCTATAGGGGCAAAATTGTCCATTTTTATGTTTTTATAGTTTTAGCGTAATTTAGGTTAGTTAGGTAGTTTCCGATAGTTTGTACAGTTTCTATTCGTGCCGAGCGAGGGTTCTATGTTGCAATATTGTTAGAACAGTTGGTGTGTCGAAAAAATGGCGAAAAACGGCCAAAACAGTTGCTGGAAATGCATTCTGCAGAAAATTCTGATCTGCAGCTGATGCACGCCCGTGCCAGTATCCGCACGACCGTGCATTTTCGAGGATCAGGCACGATGGGTCGCACCCTCGGTGCATCACCGAGGAAAATGAAAGACGTCGGTTTCGCACGACCGTGCCAAAGGGCGAACGACCGTGCGGCAGGCTGGGGGCATTTTTGTCATTTTGCACATTATATATACCCTCATCTGCAGAAAAATCTATCATTCGCGAACCCTAGCAACTGCAGCCGTTCCAGAGCGGTTTTTACACCAAATCGCACGATTTTTCGCACGATCTCACACCCAACTTCGCACGGTACGTCTCTAGTGTTAGATTTCTTGTTTTCCCACTTTCTAGGTTAGATTTATTCCGATTCTTCAAGGAAATTTTTAGGGTTCTCTTCATAAACAAATCGAAACCCTAACCCTTGTTGAATCGAAGTATCGTGAACACCCGGTTGACTTTCAGACCCCTGTTGACCCAATGCTTGTTAAAATTTTATAGAAATCAGGTTGTTCTAAGTACAGGGGTCGAAAACTGCAGAAACTGAACGGCACGGTCGTTCCTCAGGTGGAACGGACGTGCAGTTCCTACTTTTTCAAAATTTCTGTTGTTGATCGGTGATGCATGGTAGTGCAACGGGTTGTCCGATTTTGCACGGTCGTTCTGCTTAAGGAACGGGCGTGTGTGTCCGACAATCACTGGGCTTGACTGTTAGTTCTCGGATATGCACGACCGTGCATATCGATGCACGCTCGTGCCATTTGCCCAGTTCAGTTGGACAGAAGCTTCATAATTTGCTGCTCGGCTGTTTTCAATTCCATTTTCTCCTGTTTCTGTCTTTCTAACAATGTTCCCCATTACAGATGGATCATCCCTTCCTACAGTTCGATCCTAACAACGAGCGTGAAGCTTTGTGCATTCCAAAAAGAGACGAGTTATGGGCCCGGAGGGGGCAATTCGGAGTCCCTAGATGGCTTGATTGGGAAGTTATGCAAGAACTAAATCAATACGACCGTTTAGAAAATATGATGAGTCGTCCACTTATAAATCTGGTCGGTTGCAACCGACCCGTGTACTTGGAGCTTACCATAGAGTTCTTTTCATCATATGCTTATGAGAAGCCAGTTGCTGCTCGTAGACCCAAATTCCGCCACAAGGAGCGGATAGCTTTCCGATTGTGTGGTAAATGGCACCGGTGGTCGGTTGGTCGTCTGGGAAGGAGACTCGGTATTTACACTAGGGAAGACATGGATGATGCCAGTGTCTTCACAGAGCAGTTCACTTTCCCGTCTGATGTAGCAAGGGATGAGTTTTGGGCTGCAAATGCTGTTGGGGACCCATACAACCCAAGGATGTCAAAGGCCTCACGACTTAGAGACCCTCTGGTGCGGGTGATGCACCATGTGTTTAGCCACACTATATGCGGGCGCATGGACAGTCTTGGTAACTGTCCAACACCAGATCTGATTTTTCTTTACGCATTGGTGGAGAAGGCGCCAATTAATTTAGCGGCGCGTATGGCTGAATACTTTGTGAAGAGCTCAGGAAGGACCCCTAACAGTCAGATACATGGCGGTCAATATGTGACCGAACTTGCATACAACGAACACCTCATGACTGACGAGGTACTTCAGAGTCTCATCCTGATTACTGAGGGAGTGCATGTTGACATCAGGTCGCTGAAGGCGATGGGGGTTATTGTTGAGACTGATCACGGGGATAGGTTGAGGGGGCTGAATAACGAGGTCTGGGACCCGTTACCCCCGCTCCCAGCAGAGGAAGAGGAAGAAGATGTAGAGATGCACGAGCAGCACCAGCCACACACACCGCCACACCAGCCGCAGCACCACGAGTTCTACCAGCATCAGGATTGGCCTGAATTTTATCAGCAGTTCCAGCAAATGCGGGTCACGCAGGAACAACATGGTACGTATATCGATCAGATCAGGACCAGCCAGGACCAGATCCGGGTCAGTCAGGATCAGCTGCGGGCCAGTCAGGATCAGCTGAGGCAGAGCCAGGAGAGCTTGTATCAGGGGGTGAGTGCCGGGTTTTCATACCTATTTGGGGAAATGCACCATGCATATCCCAACTACTTCCAGAACCCTCCAGAGTTCCCACCGTGGAACCCTCCTGGTTACGGTGGTGCGGGCCCGTCCTTCACGAGACACGATGACGATGATGACGAGTAGGAGTTGGCGGTGATGATCGTTGGTGGCTTTTATATTAGTATTTGTTATTTCGGGTGTTATTTTTGCATACTATTTCCAACACCCTCGGATTGTTTTGTATTTTAAAACATTTTACTTTTTGTTATGTCTTTATTTGAACTATTAGTATGCATGTACATTATGGTTTATTTGTGTTTATCTATTACTGTTCTGTTTTGCTGTGCCATATGCCATACTTGCAGATTCTGGCTATCAAGTCTTTGATCGGAGCATATGACCAGACGTAGCTTTGGAAGTCTCGATTCATTTGATATCATCTTGAGGGGAGTACTATTATCCTTTTTCTCTATATTTCGGGTTTCGCATTGGGGACAATGCGAAGTTCAAGTGTGGGGAGGGGGTTAACTTTGTTAACTTTGTTTGTCCTCATATATCTAAAAAAAAAAAAAAAAAAACAGAAAATCAGAAAAATCATTCAAAAATACCTGTATTTTGTATATATTTTAGTAAATAAACCGGTTGATTGTGTTTTAGAAAGCATCGGACTTGAAAAAAAACTCGACAAGCAAAATATTTTTGAAAAAAAAGGAAACCGGAAAGCGTGACAAACAAAGAAAGACTTACATGATAGTTTTCACACTTTTACCCATTCCATCCGTTACGTGAGCATATTTGAGCCTATTGTTATATATTTGTTCATTTCGGATATAGGAGTGAGCCGGATGTCATGTGTAATTTAGAATTTGTCACTAGTATGCTTGTTAAGACCATGAACTTGTGAATTCGTGTAAAAGTGATAGAGGCACTTAGATTACCCCTTTGTTGTAAGCCTTGTTCCTTGTGTTGTACTTCCCGTTCACCTTATATTACCCTTTAGGATTAACCATGTCGAGCCTTCCCGTTTACCTTTGTTTACCCACATTATCACCCACTTAGCCAAATTTAGCCTTTGTATGTTTTAAACCCTTTTTAGTGTTGAAACTCGGATAAAATAATCGTTTAACTAGCATTTGTTTTGGTTTATTGTATAGTTATTTATAAAAAAAAAAACACAACCCAGAAAATAAAACACCCTAAAATAGGGTGAAGTTGATAGAAATCGAGCAATTTTGAATGCTTAAATGTTAAAATTTCGTTGATAAGCTCGATTGCGCTTTAGTCGCCTTTTTAAGGCGTTTGTATGTATAGTTGTATTATGTTCTTGCTAGTTAAACGCTAAAACCGAGTTTTAACCATTTTCGCCACTTTAAATGTCTACTTCCATACCCTTCGCCCAAGCCTAACGTTACAACCCGTAAAGACCTCTTGATTTACACTTATTTGCATGTTAGTTGGTGGAGACGAGATCTTATGACAAGCTTATGATATTGCATGTTTCATTGACTAGGCGTTGAGTGTTTACACATACACATTTTATGTATGTTTCATAAATAAAACCGAGTGTGTGAACATTGTGAGTCGTGTGAAGATTAACATGTGAGTCAATTAAATGTGAAGTCATAGCTTTTTGGTTGTCGCTACTTAATTGCATACGCTTGTTGGGTTTGAGTCTTTTGATGATGTCTTTCGACAAACCGGCTAACCGTTTATAGTAGTTTTCAATAAAACAGTGTGTAAATTATCGTACTTGTTTCTTTCCGTCTTTTATTGCTTTTTAGTTCTGCTTGCTTGAGGACAAGCAAGGTTTAAGTGTGGGGAGATTTGATATTCGCTAATTTACACATATTTTAGTCCCCCGTTTTACCCCCATTTTATGCGTTTTCGGCCGTAAAACCGTCATTCGGATACTTAATTATCTACATTTTGGTTTACAGGCCTAAAACAGCATACCAGACGAGATGATACCAAAAACGAGGACTTTCCGGACAAAACGATGAAGCTGCGAAGATTCTGTGGAAAAAGACTGACCTGGGCGTTTGGCACGGTCATGCGGCCATATGCACGACCGTGCATATCCGATGACCTATGAAGACCGGTGGTGAACGAGGGTGCAACTCCGAGAAAAGGTCAAACCCGGAAAGGAACGGTCGTGCCAAACCAAGAACGACCGTGCGTGACCAGTCAACGATCTGTGACGTCATGCAGTATGGTGGCCCACCACCAATAATGCTTAAAGTGCACGGTCGTGCGATCGGGAGAACGGCCGTGCGGCACCGAAATTGCATATAAACAGAACAGAACCATTTTATCCGTAACTCTGGAATTTTGGAGAGCTTTGCAGGCGATTTTGAGGCTCCGAAGGCTTCTGCTTTCACTCGGATTCAAGCCACATTGCCCGGTTTTGCTCATTTACTATCCAGATTCTCATTCTTATGCTTGTTTATGGTTTGGTTTCTCAAATCTTTCCATAATTTTGTTATGTTTCAAGCATTTAGACTGATTATTATGTATTAATGTAAGCCTTTGGGCAAAAACACAACAATCCCTTGCTTGATTATAACCATTAGTATGTTAATCTATGTTTGTAATGAAATTTGGAAGTGTTTTCTATGATTATCTTTGATGATTAGTTTGCAACCTTGTTATTGATATTGATTTCTTGATTATAAGTAATTGTGTTGGATGATTGGTGCTTGGTTAGGTAAGATAGTTGAAAAATGAAGCTTATTTAATCATGTATTAGTAAACTTTTAATTTGGTTAACTAGCTTAACTTGGTTAAAATGTGGGCACCATGATACTCTAACGGGTTAGTGGTTTAATAAAATGTAATTATTGTTAATCAAGAAAGCTTGCCTTCACGGAAGGACTCTAACGGGTTAGATGGTGTTGTTATGAATTCTTGCCATGATTTGTTAGCTTAGTTAGTAGTTTCGGCCAAAATTGCTATCTTGGTGAATTTATGCGCAAGATTTGTAAAATGAACTCGGTTGTGATTTAATCTAGTTTATGCTTGTCTCGGTGGTTGCATTGTGTTTATCGGTGTTGCTTTCCTTGATTAAGTGAGGTTAGAAAACTCCTAACGGATGACTAACTTATTTTTAGGAGATTTTTGTAGACATTTATCAATTGCACGTTAAAGAACAATTTTAGGTGGTTAAAGTGTGTTTATCGTTTTAACTTTCCGAATGATTGTCATGTTAGGATTCCCGAAAGGGATACTAATTGTCTTAAAATGGAAAATTGACCGAATGCTTCTAGTGCCAAAACTGACTTAGTTGACATGCTTTGGTTGTGTATTAAGCAAGGCTATTTATATATAATTTACTATGTTTTATAAGTATTTATTTATGCTTACTTTAGTTTACCTAAAACCAATACCATTTATGTTTTTACCGGTAATTTAGTGGCAAAGGTCTAGTATTATTTCTCCGCCCATTTCCGTGGATCGATACTTGGTTCTTACCGATACTTTACTACATATATGACGGGGTACACTTGCCCTTTCGTGTGTGTTTTGATGTAAAAGTAATAATCACTTTTATAAATTTAAAACCAATTCGTGTGTAATTTCATTGTAAAAATATGTGTAGTCACGCACGTACCAAGAACCAAATCTTGTCATGTACAAGATGTTGGGTTCAGATAAGTTGTTTTCGAATACTGAGTTTCCGATTGAGAATGTAAATGTCAACAAATTGAAAAATGTTTACAAATTAATCGAAGTTGAGCTGACAGAAGTGAAGAGTTTGAACCAAACAAAAAGACAAATGAATTTTGAAAAGGATAAAGCTTACTACAAGAAACCCGTTATTCCTCCACGTTTTTCTAATAACAATCGAAACAATTGGTCAAATGGATACCAGGGGGGTAAGTCTTATCAAAAGAAAAATGTTCAAAACAAGAAATTTGTTGAAAAGAAAGTTTTTGTGAACAGTTCGAGTTCGTTTTCTAATGAAGAACCTGAAATCTTTTCAAAATCGAACAAAGAGTTCTTTGAGGAAAAAGCTTCACAGCCTCAGTCTGAAGGCACTAGTCGGGTTGTTGACGCCCGAACATGTTTCAGATGCAATCAAGTTGGGCATATTGCACGAAAATGCACCAACTTGAAGTCTAAGACTGATATTGTTGAAAATCGAAAGATGAAAAATGATGAGAAAGAAAAGGCTCCATTGATTGTTGAGAAAAAGGGGTTGAAAAATGACAACACAAAAGTCAAAACTGAACCCGTAAAGAAGATGGAAATTAAAAATGGTAAATTTTACAAACGGGTCGCAACAACTCAACAAACATGGAAGCCAAAAGTTGCAGAAATGAAAGCAAGTGGTTCAAAATCAAAGATTTCTGAAATGGAAAAACAATCATCTTCTACCACATCGGTAAAGATGAGTGTTCTTGAAAAGAAAAGGGTTCCATTATCTCAACAAGTTTGGAAACCAAAAAGTGAGAAGAAAATTTCAACTTCTGAGGTGAAAAAGTCTGAAGAATCAATTACGGTTGATTATGACGCAAATTTTACACCTCTCAATGCTGAAAATTTCAAAATTCAAATTGCAAGAGTCAAAGTTACACCTAAGGCTGATGAGGCCTTGGTGGACTCAATGTTTGACTAAACAATCTGAATTGTCGGAGCTTCCTTGATCGCGAAGCATGTATCGGCATCCTTTATTGAAATGTTTTAATCATGTTTGTGTATGTGCATGATCTTCCACAACTTGTTTCAAGATGGATCATGGACAGTGGAGCTTCCAGACATATGACAGGGAAGACTGCATTATTGTATGATGTGAGGAATATAAATGGAGGATATGTCGGATTCGCGGGCAATCAAGGAGGTCGTATAGTTGGTGAAGGAACGTTGTCGAACGGGATTGTAACGTTTGAAAGAGTCAATTACATTGCTGAGCTGCAGAACAACCTACTAAGTATTTCTCAGATCTGTGACAGAAAGTACACCACTCATTTCACTGACAAAGAATGTTTGATTTTAAAACCGGGATTTGTTGTTCCTGAAGAGTGGGTCATCATGAGGGCACCAAGAGTCAACGACCTGTATGTGTTGGATATGAGCATAGCTACAACAACAACGGGTCAGGCTCACTGTTTTGTGTCAAAAGCAACTGAGAAGGAGTCAAGATTGTGGCACCGAAAGATGGGGCATATACATCTTCGAAAAATGAATCACTTGTTGCATAATGATCTGGTTACAGGAGTTCACATAAAAGGGTTTCATCTAGAAGGGGAGTGTATAAGTTGCATTAAAGGCAAACAGAAGAAAAAGTCGTACCCCAAAAAGCAAGTCAATTCAGTTTCACGACCGTTGGAAAGACTTCACATGGATTTATTTGGTCCTGTGAATGTCAAAAGCATTACAGGAGATTACTATTGCTTGGTCATCACTGATGATTATTCTAGATTTTCTTGGGTATCTTTCTTGAAGACAAAGGATGAAACATTTGACAGTCTGATGGCGTTATTCAAAAAGATTGAGAATTTGTACCAGATGCGTATCCGAAGAATTAGAAGTGATAATGGTACTGAATTCAAAAACCACAAGATGGAAGAATTTTGTGAAGAAAGAGGTATACTGCATGAGTTTAGTGCTTCGTACACTCCACAACAGAATGGAGTAGCAGAACGCAAAAACCGAACGCTAATCGAGACAGCCAGAACTATGCTCACAGATTCAAAACTTCCAATAAATTTTTGGGCTGAAGCTGTTTCTGCTGCATGCTATACTCTCAACAGAGTTCTCACCGTGAAGAAATTCAACAAAACATGTTTTGAATTGATCAATAATCGCAAGCCTAACTTGAAGTATCTTGAACCGTTCGGGTCACCCTGTACGGTGATAGAACCTTTTGGAAAATTTGGTCCGAAGTGCATCGAGGGTATATTTGTTGGATATGCAAGTCCTCTGCGTCGTGTCTTGGTACCAAGTGAAAAGCGGATTATGAAGCTGCAAATGTTGAATGTCAAGGTAATACGATGCCGCCTCAGAACCCAGGAGATTCATGGCATTACCATTATGACACGTTGTGGGATTCCTTTGATGCGATGGAAGAACCTGAAGATGAAGAAGACTTCTTTGATGAGCTGGATATTCTTAGAAACTATGAGTCAGCAGAAGAAAGATTTCCAGCACAGTATTCTAGGAAATCTCAGAAAACTTCAAATGATGATGAAGCAGGTCCTAGTAATGCTGGTGAACAAGATGATACTCCAGAGAATCAGACAACAACAAATGATGACACAACATCTGATATTGGTCCAACTTTTGATCATGGGGATTCTGAATCTGAGGGGGAGCAAATCCAGATCTTAGGTCAAGTAGATCCTATCAGTGAGGAAGGTGCAGATCAAAATGTCACTAATCTGGAAGGCAATATAGATGTTCCGAGTGAAGTTGTGACAACACGCAATTCGAACCTATTTTATGTAACGATACATGCTTATGTGAATTATTATAATTATTGATTGTTATGATTTGTGTTATGTGTAATGAAATGTATGTACGTGTATAATGGCCCAACCGCACAACATGAACCAACCGCACAACACACACACTCGAACGCACAAGACCATTGGGCCGTATTGCTTGCACTCGGATCAAAGGGGCAGCCCAAGGGTGGGTTCGGCCCATTCCCCTAGTCGATTAACACTTGAGATGTTGTAACCATCTCACATTTTAACAAAACAAACACAAGTTACAAACCCTAGCTCTCTCTCTCTCCCTCACACTCAAACCCGACGGCCATCACCTCGAAGACTTTCTTGTTCGTTGTACGGATCATCTATTTCCAATCGGTTAGTATGTTTATTGTTAGTAACACGATTGAATGTTGTTATGTCTCCATGATTAAGTGTTGTTTACTATGATGAACAATGATGTTATGTGGTTATGTTTAAGTGAATCGGGGGTTACAATTAAGAACCGAAAAGATGTTAATCTGTTGGTACGATAGGTGATTCGGATTGTTAGTTTGATTGATGAACTAATAAATCAGATTGTTCAAGATGATTGTTAACCGAATGTTTGATAAGCGGCCGTATGTTGTGTGAGATTATATGATGAGATGTTACGCGATCGCTAGATTAATCCAACTGTCGATTATGTTACACATGAATTCGGGTTGTTAGTTAATTGGATATCGTTGAATTGATTATGATTCGATTAGGGTTCATGTAAATTGGATGCTAGATAGCTTGTTTGATCGATATAGGGTTGAGTAGAATTGTTAATTTTGTTGATTGATTGATGTAAAATTTGGAAACTATTAATGTGTAACTGATTTGCATGTTAATCGGAAATTGTAAACAAAACGCACAAGATCACACGTACAAGGGAGCCCATTCGCACAAGGGCTCCGATCGCACAAGAGTCCCATCACACAAGTGAATCGCACAAATTAGAATGGACTAAGGTACAACTAGTAATGCACATGATACTGATTATTCCTGCATGATCGCACAAGATCGAGTGGATCGCACAAGAAGGTGCCGATCGCACAAGATCTTGGGCCTTACACATGGTTGAGCCAAATAAGATGCTGATTAGGCCGAATGGCCCAATTCAGTCGCACAAGGCACCACAGTCGCACAAGGTTACTGGACCGCACAAGTTGTTGTGTCCGCTTAACTTTTTGGGCCGGATATTCTGGCTGGGCTGGACTAATCCGATCGTACGAGCCCATCAGGATCGCACAAGGCTCTTGCACGTCTTTGGAATGGGCCATGTTTTCTATGTTGGGCTTAATTATAGTTGGGCTGGGTTTGGTTGGATCGCACAACATGTTGTGGGTCGCACAACATGTTGGGCCGATTACTTTTGGGCTTATGTTAAATCGTACAAGTTGAAGTTGTTACATAACTGTTAAAATGCTGCCATGTTCCATACATGCTTGTAACGTGTTAACTGTGTGAAATATACGTGTATTAATTGGGTCCGAACCTGACTTGTATGGTAACCCTGTTAGGACGTGGTTAACCACCCTTAATTCAAGAACCTTTTGTGTATCTTACCGAGCAAACCAAGGTGAGTTCACTGCATTTCTCAAGCATGCGTCCCGGTGGTTTGGGACAACTAGTAAACATTGGAAGGGAACATTGGGTAAACATTATTGAACATTGGGGTCTGGACACTTCCAGGTTATTAAGGGGCACACTCCCCGGATACATATGGGCACACTCCCTAGGGTATCTAGCATGTTATGAGCAACATCATATTGCAACGTTGAATCGCATTAACATACATCTGGTAACAAAACACGTTAACAAAACTTTGAACTCACCAGCGTAGTCTGACACACTTGTTTGCATGCTTGTAGGTCGTTAACTTTGGAACATGGACTTGCTATCTGGGAGTGCTGGAGTGGTCATGGATCAAGGCTCATGGATTAACATATATTAGACACATTGGTTTTGAACATTTATTATGAAACAGTTGTTAAACAATTTACTATATGCTTCCGCTACACAACTCTTTGATTTAATCTCATGGTTGACATTTACTATTGGTAATTAATGACATGTTTTATTTAAATACTTAACATTGGTTCAATGTGATTGGTGGCTCGAACTCTGATGCGTAACACGCCTCGCGGGGTTTCCGCAGGTGGAATTTTGGGGGTGTTACAGTTTGGTATCAGAGCCACTGGTTATAGTGAACTAGGTTTTAAAACGTTTTGTAAAACCAGACTATAACCGAACACCTTCGAAAATCGATCATGACACTCAGCTCCGGATTGCAAGGTTCGTCTCTCTCACTTTATACATTACTTGCTTAGCAGTCACACACTCACAACATATATGAAATGAAACATTAAACAACATAGTGACTTGATAGTGTGACACTACTCTTCGACTCATGTGAATCATAGACTGAGAATGTCATCTGTTGTGTTGTTTGAACGGGGGAAACTTTGAGCGTAAGCTAAGAGGCACTGAGATAAGCATGCAAATTGCCTTATTATTATGGGTGCACACTTAATAATAACGTGGGGTGCATGCAAGTCCCAGCGAGGCTTATCGAGCGTGAGAAGGGTTCTGCCTTATTATGTGTGAACTTGGTAGTACGTAGATACGAACATGATACTTGATTTCCATCTTGTTTCGATATCCTGAATCGGTTCATCTCCATATATAGAATCATGAGTGGACGAGGACACGGACGTGGCAACATCAACATGACTCAGGCTGAGTTGACTGACCTAATCAACACCCGTGTGGCTGAGGCTTTAGCAGCCTATCAAGCTGGTACGGAATGTACCAAGTACTCCTTATTCTTATATCGCGTACACGTCTTTTCACTTCTATAATGTGTTCCCTTTCGTCCATTAGGTCAGCAAGTGCAACCTCAACCTAACCAGCCTGCGTGTACGTTCAAAATGTTTATGGACTGTAAGCCACAGACCTTCACCGGGACTGAAGGGGCTGTTGGACTTCTGAGATGGTTCGAGAAAGCAGAGTCTGTGTTTGCTATCTGCAACTGTCCCGCTGGGGACAGGGTGAAATATGCTGCGGGTACCTTGGCGGATGGTGCCCTAACGTGGTGGAATGCCCAAGTCCAACTGTTGGGCATCGAGGCAGCGAATGCTACAACTTGGGATGACTTTAAAGAGCTGATTCGGGAAGAGTATTGTCCTCGGGACGAGGTCCAGAAGTTGGAAAACGAGTACTACGACTTGAAGATGGTTGGATCTGAAGTCGAAGCGTATGTGAAGCGATTGTATGAATTGGCTGACATGTGTCCGAACTTGTCACGGCCCATGTCTCAGAGGATTGAGTTGTTTATCAAGGGGCTGCCTCCGCGTGTGAAAAGTCTGGTTACTGCAGCACATCTCAATGATTTGACACAGATTGTCCGTTTGACCCACAAGATTGTGGATCAAGAAGTAGAGAGTAACTCGTTACCGCCGCGTGTTTCAACCACTACTACTGCTGCACCCACTGCCACTGCGTCCGCTAATGATAACAAGCGGAAGTGGAGCGATTACGACAAAGCATCTAGTGCGGGTCAGACTCAGAAAAGGCCAGACAACTATAGCAATCGCGGCACCAGCCAGTCGTCTTCTGTCAATCAAGGCCAAGGGGGTAGCCAAAGTCAGGGTCAGTATGCGGGGAGGAAGCCACGGTGTAACAAGTGTGGCTATCATCATTTCGGGCCGTGTGGTCGAACATGTAACAGGTGTGGTAAGGCGGGCCATGAGGCCAGGGATTGTAGAGCTCCACAGCCCAAACACCAGCAGCAACAGAACCAGCAAAATCAGAGACAGCAGGGACAACCACCCCAGCAGAATCAGGGCTTCAGAAAGGAGTGCTATCAGTGTGGGGACGAGGGTCATTTTAAGCGGGATTGCCCTCAGCTAAACCAGAACGCTAACGACAACAACCGCCCGAATAATAACAATGCTGGGAACAACAACAATGGCAACAATGGGGGTAATGGTGCTCGAGGCAGAGTGTTCCAGCTTGGAGCAGGAGATGCCAGGAATGACGGCAACGTTGTAACTGGTACGTTTCCTGTTAACAATCGTATTGCTTCTGTATTATTTGATTCTGGTGCCGATTGGAGTTATGTGTCCCTAGAGTTTAGTCAACGATTTGGGATAACCCCAACACCTTTAGAAGTTAAACAAGTAGTAGAGCTAGCAGATGGTAAGACGATAGAAGCTTCGAATGTCCTTTTCGGGTGCAAACTAGATCTCGTGGGTCAGGTGTTTGATATTGACCTCCTTCCCGTTACACTCGGTAGTTTTGACATAGTGGTAGGCATGGATTGGTTGTCTAAACACCAAGCAGAAATTTTGTGTAAGGAGAAGATTGTGCGTATTCCTCTCCCTGATGGGGAGTCATTATTAGTTCAAGGGCATCGCAGTGGGACGATGGTTGGTATTATCACGGCCATGCGTGCACAGCAGTACCTACAAAAGGGGTATCCTGCAATGTTAGCGTTAGTTACCAACGCTCAGTCTGAAGAAAGAAAGATCGAGGATCTACCAGTAGTACGAGAATTCGCTGATGTGTTCCCAGAGGAGTTACCAGGGTTACCTCCTCACCGTCAAGTAGAATTTCAGATTGATCTTGCGCCGGGAGCGGCTCCAATTGCTCGAGCTCCATACCGGTTGGCCCTTGGGGAGCTACAGGAATTGTCTAATCAACTACAGGAATTATTGGATAGAGGTTTCATTCGACCCAGTTCTTCACCTTGGGGAGCCCCAGTTCTGTTTGTGAAGAAGAAAGACGGGTCATTCCGTATGTGTATCGATTATCGAGAGCTCAACAAGGTAACCATTAAGAACCGCTATCCGTTAGCACGCATCGACGACTTGTTTGACCAGTTGCAAGGGTCAAGTTTCTATTCAAAGATCGACTTAAGGTCGGGTTATCATCAGGTGCGGGTTAGGGAGGATGATGTTCCCAAGACTGCTTTTCGAACGCGCTACGGACACTATGAGTTTTTGGTCATGCCGTTTGGATTGACGAATGCACCAGTGGTTTTCATGGATCTCATGAACCGCGTATGTAAGCCATATCTCGACGAGTTTGTTATAGTGTTTATTGACGACATCTTAGTCTATTCCAAGAACAAGGAAGATCACGAGCGTCACCTACGCCTCAACTTGGAACTTTTGAGAAGGGAACAGCTGTATGCAAAATTTTCTAAGTGCGACTTTTGGATTCGAGAAGTGCATTTCCTTGGCCACATTGTTAATGAGAAAGGGATACATGTGGATCCTGCAAAAGTGGATGCAGTTAAGAATTGGGCGGCACCAAAGACTCCCTCCGAGGTGCGACAATTCCTTGGTCTCGCAGGATATTATCGAAGGTTCATTAAAGATTTCTCGAAGATCGCGCAACCCCTCACCTCGCTGACACAGAAGAACACGACGTACTCTTGGGGAACGAAGCAGGAAGAGGCTTTCCAAGTTCTGAAACAGAAACTTTGCAGTGCACCAATCTTGTCTTTACCAGAGGGCACCGAAGATTTTGTGGTATATTGTGATGCGTCGATTCAGGGTCTCGGTTGTGTGTTAATGCAGCGCGAGAAGGTGATAGCCTATGCCTCGCGGCAGTTGAAGATTCATGAGAAAAATTACACGACACACGACTTGGAGTTAGGAGCGGTGGTATTTGCGTTGAAGATCTGGAGGCACTATCTGTACGGTACCAAATGCACCATCTACACCGACCATAGGAGTCTTCAGCATATCCTCGACCAGAAAGAATTGAATATGCGACAACGACGATGGGTGGAATTATTGAACGATTATGAATGTGCCATCAAGTATCATCCGGGCAAGGCGAAGCTGACGCCCTCAGCAGAAAGGATAATGCACCTAGGCGTGTACGAGCATTGCAACTCACGATCCAGTCCAATCTTCCTTCCCAGATACGAGACGCTCAGTTAGAAGCGTTGAAACCAGAGAACGTCCAAGCTGAAGCTTTACGCGGCTCAAGACAACGACTACAGCAAAAGGGAGACGGTGCTTACTACGTAACCGGACGCATTTGGGTCCCATTCTTTGGCAACTTACGAGAACTTGTAATGGAAGAGACACATAAGTCACGTTGCTCCGTACATCCTGGATCAGATAAGATGTACCATGACTTAAAAACTACGTACTGGTGGCCTAGCATGAAAGCTCATATAGCAACCTACGTCAGCAAATGTTTGACTTGTGCTAAAGTCAAAGCGGAGCATCAAAAGCCCGCAGGTCTACTACAGCAACCAGAGATACCCACATGGAAGTGGGAACAGATCGCTATGGATTTTGTGACAGGATTACCCAGAACTCAGGCTGGGAACGATACCATTTGGGTGATTGTTGATCGCCTCACGAAGTCAGCACACTTCTTAGCAATCAAGGAAACAGACAAGTTTTCTCAATTGGCAGCAATCTACCTTAAGGAAGTGGTTTCTAGGCATGGGGTGCCAACTTCTATCATTTCAGACCGAGATCCGCGTTTCACTTCAGAGTTATGGCAGTCAATGCATAAATCGTTCGGTTCCCAACTCGACATGAGTACCGCTTATCACCCGCAGACGGATGGTCAAAGCGAGCGCACCATCCAGACACTTGAAGACATGTTGCGGGCGTGTGTAATTGATTTTGGGAAGGGGTGGGAGAAACACTTGCCATTGATAGAGTTCTCCTACAACAACAGCTACCATACAAGTATTAAGGCAGCTCCGTTCGAAGCACTGTACGGACGGAAATGTCGTTCACCTCTCTGCTGGCTGGAGGTGGGTGATAGTCAGATCACAGGCCCTGAGTTTGTGCTTGAGGCGTCAGAAAGCATTGTGCAGATCCGAAACCGCATGGCCGCAGCTCGCGACCGCCAGAAAAGCTACGCTGACAAGCGTAGTAAACCGTTGGAATTTGAAGTTAATGATCGCGTTATGTTAAAGGTTTCACCTTGGAAGGGTGTGGTGCGTTTTTGGAAACGCGGCAAACGAAACCCTCGTTATGTAGGACCATTCAAAATTTAGAACAGATTGGAAAGGTGGCCTACAGGTTGGAATTACCCGCTGAGTTGGGTAATGTCCATGATGTGTTTCACGTATCGCAGTTAAAGAAGTGTTTGGCTGATGAAACACTAGTTGTACCATTTCAAGAGCTGAAGATAGATGACAAATTGCAGTTTGTCGAAGAACCAATTGAAATTATGGATCGGGAAGTTAAAGTTCGGAAACACAGCCGTATACCGATTGTGAGAGTTCGTTGGAACTCAAGACGTGGTCCAGAGTTCACGTGGGAACGCGAGGACCAGATGAAACTCAAGTATCCACATTTATTCCCCAAAGACCAGGCAAAACCTAGCAAACTTAATGTTGATGCAACTAGTGAATTTCGGGACGAAATTCCCATTCAAGTGGGGGATGATGTGACACCCCAGGAAAACTAGTGAACAATATAGCTTACCTAGCTTCCTTAGTGAGTGCGTACCAAATTTCGGAATGAAATTTCTTTTTAGTTGGGGATACTGTGACAACACGCAATTCGAACCTATTTTATGTAACGATACATGCTTATGTGAATTATTATAATTATTGATTGTTATGATTTGTGTTGTGTGTAATGAAATGTATGTACGTGTATAATGGCCCAACCGCACAACATGAACCAACCGCACAACACACACACTCGAACGCACAAGACCATTGGGCCGTATTGCTTGCACTCGGATCAAAGGGGCAGCCCAAGGGTGGGTTTGGCCCATTCCCCTAGTCGATTAACACTTGAGATGTTGTAACCATCTCACATTTTAACAAAACAAACACAAGTTACAAACCCTAGCTCTCTCTCTCTCTCTCCCTCACACTCAAACCCGAAGGCCATCACCTCGAAGACTTTCTTGTTCGTTGTACGGATCATCTATTTCCAATCGGTTAGTATGTTTATTGTTAGTCGCACGATTGAATGTTGTTATGTCTCCATGATTAAGTGTTGTTTACTATGATGAACAATGATGTTATGTGGTTATGTTTAAGTGAATTGGGGGTTACAATTAAGAACCGAAAAGATGTTAATCTGTTGGTACGATAGGTGATTCGGATTGTTAGTTTGATTGATGAACTAATAAATCAGATTGTTCAAGATGATTGTTAACCGAATGTTTGATAAGCGGCCGTATGTTGTGTGAGATTATATGATGAGATGTTACGCGATCGCTAGATTAATCCAAC
Source organism: Helianthus annuus (assembly GCF_002127325.2). Classification (NCBI taxonomy): domain Eukaryota; kingdom Viridiplantae; phylum Streptophyta; class Magnoliopsida; order Asterales; family Asteraceae; genus Helianthus; species Helianthus annuus. The sequence goes on from NC_035433.2 coordinate 95,230,006, forward strand.
TGTCGATTATGTTACACAGGAATTCGGGTTGTTAGTTAATTGGATATCGTTGAATTGATTATGATTCGATTAGGGTTCATGTAAATTGGATGCTAGATAGCTTGTTTGATCGATATAGGGTTGAGTAGAATTGTTAATTTTGTTGATTGATTGATGTAAAATTTGGAAACTATTAATGTGTAACTGATTTGCATGTTAATCGGAAATTGTAAACAAAACGCACAAGATCACACGTACAAGGGAGCCAATTCGCACAAGGGCTCCGATCGCACAAGAGTCCCATCACACAAGTGAATCGCACAAATTAGAATGGACTAAGGTACAACTAGTAATGCACATGATACTGATTATTCCTGCATGATCGCACAAGATCGAGTGGATCGCACAAGAAGGTGCCGATCGCACAAGATCTTGGGCCTTACACATGGTTGAGCCAAATAAGATGCTGATTGGGCCGAATGGCCCAATTCAGTCGCACAAGGCACCACAGTCGCTGAAGGTTACTGGACCGCACAAGTTGTTGTGTCCGCTTAACTTTTTGGGCCGGATATTCTGGCTGGGCTGGACTAATCCGATCGTACGAGCCCATCAGGATCGCACAAGGCTCTTGCACGTCTTTGGAATGGGCCATGTTTTCTATGTTGGGCTTAATTATAGTTGGGCCGGGTTTGGTTGGATCGCACAACATGTTGTGGGTCGCACAACATGTTGGGCCGATTACTTTTGGGCTTATGTTAAATCGTACAAGTTGAAGTTGTTACATAACTGTTAAAATGCTGCCATGTTCCATACATGCTTGTAACGTGTTAACTGTGTGAAATATACGTGTATTACTTGGGTCCGAACCTGACTTGTATGGTAACCCTGTTAGGACGTGGTTAACCACCCTTAATTCAAGAACCTTTTGTGTATCTTACCGAGCAAACCAAGGTGAGTTCACTGCATTTCTCAAGCATGCGTCCCGGTGGTTTGGGACAACTAGTAAACATTGGAAGGGAACATTGGGTAAACATTATTGAACATTGGGGTCTGGACACTTCCAGGTTATTAAGGGGCACACTCCCCGGATACATATGGGCACACTCCCTAGGGTATCTAGCATGTTATGAGCAACATCGTATTGCAACGTTTAATCGCATTAACATACATCTGGTAACAAAACACGTTAACAAAACTTTGAACTCACCAGCGTAGTCTGACACACTTGTTTGCATGCTTGTAGGTCGTTAACTTTGGAACATGGACTTGCTATCTGGGAGTGCTGGAGTGGTTATGGATCAAGGCTCATGGATTAACATATATTAGACACATTGGTTTTGAACATTTATTATGAAACAGTTGTTAAACAGTTTACTATATGCTTCCGCTACACAACTCTTTGATTTAATCTCATGGTTGACATTTACTATTGGTAATTAATGACATGTTTTATTTAAATACTTAACATTGGTTCAATGTGATTGGTGGCTCGAACTCTGATGCGTAACACGCCTCGCGGGGTTTCCACAGGTGGAATTTTGGGAGTGTTACAGAAGTAATGCCCAGAACTCTTTCATATCATCCGGAGGAGGTGATCATCGGAGAGCTTCAATCAGGAGTTCACACCAGACATCAAATTGACCAAGGGCTTACTAGTTTTTATTTATCAGTAGCACCTCTACAATCTGAATTTTCACTATGTTGTTTTATCTCGCAGATTGAACCTCGAACGTATAAAGAGGCGCTTACTGAAGATTCTTGGGTCAACGCGATGCAAGAAGAGCTAAACCAGTTTGAGAAATTAGGTGTTTGGAAATTGGTGGATTTACCAGAGGGTCACAGAAAAATCAACACCAAATGGGTGTTCAAGTGTAAAAGGGACGACAGAGGTGTAGTGGTCAGAAATAAAGCTCGACTTGTTGTTCAGGGCTTCAGTCAACAGGAGGGAATTGACTTTACCGAAGTATACGCTCCTGTGGCACGACTAGAAGCAATCAGAATTTTCCTTGCGTTTGCATCATGGAAAAACTTTAAAGTCTACCAGCTTGATGTGAAGTCGGCCTTTCTCTACGGCAAAGTGAAAGAGGAAGTGTATGTGGGACAGCCACCGGGTTTTGTCGATCCACACCACAAGAATAAAGTGTATCTCTTGGATAAAGCGTTATATGGCTTACACCAGGCCCCGAGAGCCTGGTATGAGACGTTATCTCAGCATTTGCTAGCCAATCACTTCATCCGGGGAACAATAGATGCCACCCTCTTCACAAAGATAGTCGACAGTCACCTGCTGATAGTACAAATTTATGTGGATGACATAATTTTTGGGTCAACAAACGAGGACTTGTGCAAAGACTTTGAACAAGTGATGAAGCAAAAGTTCGAAATGTCATCAATGGGGGAAATGAAATTCTTTTTGGGACTCCAAGTTGATCAACTTCCTGAAGGAATTTTCATACACCAGACAAAGTACGTTCATGATATTCTAGAAAAATTTGGAATGTCAGGTTCTACTCCTGCGGCAACCCCATTAGCAAATGGAATTCATCCAGATCTCACCGAAGATAAGGCAGATGAAACTCTTTATCGTTCCATGATTGGTTCTTTGATGTATCTAACTGCTTCAAGACCCGACATTATGTATCCGACGTGCCTCGCAGCAAGATTTCAATCTAACCCAAGAGCTTCGCATTTGATCATTGTGAAAAGGATATTACGCTACCTGAAGGGAACTCCATCGTTGGGGTTGTGGTATCCTAGAAAAGGCGATTTTACACTCGAAGGGTATTCCGACTCAGATTTCGGATGCTGCAAAGTCAATGCCAAATCAACAACTGCAGGATGCCAGTTCTTTGGACCTCGCTTGGTCACCTGGCAGTGTAAGAAACAAACGTCTGTGGCGCTATCCATATATGAAGCAGAGTACATTTCTGCCAGCAGTTGCTGTTCTCAGATCCTGTGGATACAGCAACAGATGCGCGATTACGGTTTGCAGTTTCTTAATACTCCTCTTTTTGGTTGATAATGAGGCCGCAATTAACATAACAAAAAATCTGGTACATCACGCTAAAACCAAACATATAGAAATTCGTCATCACTTTATTCGTGATTGTTTCGAGAAAAAGTTGATACGAATTGAGAAAATCCACACTGACGAGCAAAAAGCTGATTTACATACCAAGGCATTTGATAGATCACGTTTTAAATATCTTTTAAAAACTGAATGGTATGATGCTTTTGTCGGTGAAGGATGGGATTGTTGGTGTTGATGAGGATACCACTGTAGATGATGTTGATAATCTATCTGCAATGGTTTGTCAATTTTTTACCTGTTTTGGTCTTTAGGGGGAGATAGGTATATTTGTATATACTTTTTAGAAAATCCAAAAACATTAAAAAATCAAAAAGCCAAAAACATGATAAAATTTCTAAATTAAAAAAAACAACAATAAAAAAAAATGAAAAAGAGCCTATGTAAAAAGGGAAAATGATAGTACATCAGTTAGACTGTTACGGTATGCTAAAGATTTGAAAAGTTTTAAAACGTTTAAACAGTCTCACTAATGATGTGTCGATAGGTTTTTGCACAGTTAATAGATTTGTTCGGGATGTAAACTTAAAAATACAAAACGAGACTTAATTTGTGGGGAACACTATTTGGATATATAGGTAACCCCTGAAATCTCGTTTGATAGGTCTCTTATTCTGAGATACTAGGTCTTTATACTCAGTGATATCTGGGGTATTATTCCGAGACTTCTGCTGAATGGAAGTTCTGACCTAGTCCCCGAATAATACTTTACGCAAAATGCTTGAAACATAGCATCGCCCTCAGCAAGCTGATGAAACAATAAAATTGATAGTCGCTGTTGTTGAAATCAAAAGATCCTCTAAAGGGGACACACCGAAAAGTCGAAGCCGTCATCTCTCTGCGTATACGGAAGTATCGACCTGAGCTCTCACGGCCCTCGCATTTAACCCCTTACAGATATCATTTGTGGTATACTCACCTGTAAGACTGAATATTGGGAACTTGATACGGGAGTATATTCAAAAGGTGGGACACATAAATGAGTCAAGTTAATAAGACATCTAAATCGTATCCTGAATAAATTGAAATCTGTGAGAAAACTTAAAATGGATCAGTATATCGACAATCGAGGTGAATTGTTTAATCCTGAATACGAAATGAAGCTTAACGGTACTTGTAACATGTCTAAAAAGCTGATATGATTCCCTGACACGCTCACCAAAATATGTTTGTATATAGATTTCTTTCTTTACATTCTGTTTTTTTAGTTTCAGTTATACTTTTATAGGTTAGAGTCTGCTTATAAAACTCAAAAAGATTTTACAATTCTGCTTTATTTTGACAAACCAAAGCGGAGGATTGATCTTCAGATTCACAGTCTGATGCAAGTTGCAGGAAGTTGTTCTGAGCTGAAAAAGATGTTGGGAGCTAATCTTGATATAAACAAAGAAAATAAAAAGTCAAAATGCAAGTTCATTAAGTTGAAACTTGTAAAATTTTCAGAAAAATGTTTAACATATCAGTTTGTTTTTGCTTCGAGTCAACCAAGGTCATTAAGTTGAACTTGGTCGACAAATTAAGAACCTAGGGTCATTAGCTTGGACCTAGATACTTAAGTGGATTTCTCGAACACTGATAATGTGAAAAAGGTCAAAAAGTCAAATCGGTTTGAAAGTCAAAGTACCATGAATCGAACAGGCCAGCCGATCGGCTAGACCAGCCGATCGTACTGCCTAGCCGGTTCATTGACACACTATAAATAGGAGTTCAATGCTTCATTTGTTCTTTTTCACTTCGATCGAACCAAAAGCTTTCTCAGCCGATTCACTAATTTCATATTGATCTTCATCTCTCTTTGCAACAATATATTTGATTTGTTGGCTTACTTATCATCTCAAATGGCAAAGGTATGTTTCTCAACATCAAAATCTTTGAAATCCTTAGTGTTCTTCATGTTCATATCTGTCGGTTGCTTTGATCTCAGATTTAGGAGGTTTTGATGAAATCTAATTATAGGGTTTTGTTCGCAATGCAAGGATCTGTAAGTTTACTGGATCAATTTCTGAAAAATCATGCTAAAACTTGATAGATCTAAGATTAAAGTGTTACGACTGTCAGCATGTTATTTGAGAGATTAAACTCTGTTTAGGACGATTTAGACATGAATGAACATAGGGTTTTGATCGCGACAACATTAGGAACATGGATCTGTGCTTAATTTGTGATAATTAGCATAAATTTTTTAACCATTAGTTCATGTTCATAAAACTGTTCTTCATCGAAGATGCCAGCCGATCGGCTGGACCAGCCGATCGGACAGCTATCATAATGTGTTTTAGTTGTTGTTGCATTAGGTAGTTCATAGCTTGGAAAATGTGCTTTGATTGTGCTAAATGCTTGGAATATGGTTTTGCATTGTGCTAGCCGATCGGCTGGACCAGCCGATTGAATAGCAATATGCTAGCCGATCGGCTAGACCAGCCGATCGAGTAGCAATATAGATCATGTGTTAGTGTTGAGATAGTTGTTAGTTCAATAGTGTTGTCTTGAAAAGTGTGCTAAATGTTTGCTATGAAATCTGTGTGTTTGAATCATTTGAAGAATATTGTTTGGTCATAGCATTGCCAGCCGATCGGCTAGACCAGTCGATCGAACAGCAATGTGTCAGCCGATCGGCTAGACCAGCCGATCGAACAGGAATTGCTCTTCTATTGAAAAACTTTTTCAATAGGGCAACATTACTTGTTGAAAGGATAAGTATTCTTTACACACTTAGATTTCTGTGCATAAGCTTCTCAGCCGATCGAAGAGCATTTGCTAGCCGGTCGGACATCATTTATAAGAACTTCTTTGTCACATTTTGTCAGCCGATCGGCTGGACCAGCCGATCGACCAGGCATTGTCACTTTATTCATTCTCAGCCGATCGGCTGGACCAGCCGATCGACCAGGAACTGTCACTATATGCATTCTCAGCCGATCGAATAGTAATGCTCTTCGATCGACCAGACCAGTCGATTCTGTAGTCTTGTCACATAGGAATGACAATGTGTTAGAAAAATTTCCAGAATTTTCATGTTCTTGTTTGAATAATTTTTCACTGAATAATTTTTACAGGGACGAGGAAAAGAGAAAGATAAGAGTCATAACATTCCTTGTGAAATTGATTCTGGATCAACCACTGGTACTGTGGTAGAAAAGATGGCAACGTTTTTGAGAGAAAGCAGAATAGCTAAAGCTATGTCTGATAAAACTGTGATTTATGAATCACATGTTAGAGCATTCTGGAACACTGCTAGATATGAAGATTCAGACAAGATGATACATGCAGTTTTGAGAAAGAAGGATCAAGTTGGAAAAGATATAGATGTGGAGTTTAAGTTTGATGTTGGAGATGTGAGGAGAGTTTTGGACCTACAAGATTCTGACAATGATCCAACTATCATGTCCGAACGTCTTGTAAAAGGATTGTGGTGTAGAATGGGTTTTACTGCGCACATAAATGGAAAGATGTACAAGAGAAGCTTCTCCAAAGCATATAGGTACTTGATGCACTGTATGATACACTCAATGGGACATAGAAAGGGTGCATACGATGAGGTTGCAGATTACATCATGAATATGGTTACGAGTTTGGTGCTGAATAGAAGATATAATATTTCACAAGTGATTTTTGAGTACATGAAGGAAAATTGCCAAGCTGGAGTAGATAAGTACATCATGTATCCTAGATTCATCATGATGTTACTAAATGACAAAATCAAAGATCTTCCGAAGGATTGTGAGGATGTGATGGAGATGAGTGTTGTAAATAAGACAACAATAGGAAGAGTTACAAAGGATAAGGATGAGAAAACTAAGCAGTTGATTTGTAGAATAAAAGATAAAGCTTATGTTGCTCCTGAGAACGATAGATGGAGACATGACGACAGCAACTCAGACAATGAAGACTCAAGGATGAATGAGATGGTTGAGAAAAAGACTAGGTGGTGGCATGTTAGACATGGAAAAAGGAAAAGAACACCTAAGTCATCCCCTGCGGTTGTTATTCCTAAAGAAGGAGAAAAGGGTATAGTGAAAGGGGGAGCTTTAAGACAGTTAGATCACATATGATTTAAATGTTACTAATCTTATTGTCTATGTTTGTCTTGTAGGGTCTTCTGGAGAGCCGCAGAAGAAGTTAGTGGATGAGACAGTTCTAGAGCCATCGGTGGTGATTGAACAAGGTGCTGATTTGTTAAAGCAATCTTTGGAAAGTTATTTGAAAAGAAACGAAGAAGTTGAAGCACAACAAGCTAAAGGAACAAGTGCTCATGCTGAAAAGGTTACAAAGGTTCAATCAGATACAGAAGCTTTAAGGAGTTTAAGTGATGGAGATTCTGAAGCTACTCAATCTGAATCTGAATTAATTCCTAAAACTGTTGGTAAAGGAAAAGTTCAGTTGAAGAAAAGTCCGTCAAAGAAACAAAAGGATTCAGATGAAGAAGATTCTCCTTATGATCCCGAAAAGTCAAAGAGACAGAGAAAGAAACGAAAGGCAGCTCCAGTGGGTGTAATTCCCAGAAATGTCAGATCAAAGAAGTCAGGAGCTGAGTCACAGAAAGATAAGGAAGGAAAGGCAGCTCAACATGTTCAGAAAGAAAAATCACCAAGTGTTGATGTTCCAAAAGAACCGGAGGTGAAAACAAAAGAAGTTCCAGTTGTGGAAACAGAAAAGAAGACAGATGATGATGATGATTACGTAGAGATCACTGGATACAAAGCTGCTAGTCCAAAACCTGCTCAACAAGAGATTCCTCAGTCATCACGACAGAAAGTAGAAGACTTTAACTTTGATTTTGATAATATTGGCTCGGCTACTAGTATTTTCTCTGAAGATATGCCTGAAGGTGAAAGTGATATGTTTAATGATCAAGCGGTTAAAGATCTAACTAAGAAAGTTAAAGAACTGGAAAAAGAGAAAGCAATAGCTGAGGAAGAACGTAATATGCTGAGAAGTCAAATTGATGAATTGATGGAAGCTCACGATAAAATAGTTGCGGCATTGGTTGAAAAGGAGAAAAGAATGAATCAGATGAAGGATGAGGCCGAGGGTAATTCTAAAGTGTTTGAGTCGTTAACACAAGAGATATCTTCTTTGAATGCCAAAACAAAGGATCTGGAGAATGTGAATCAAACATTAAATCAGCTTCTTAATGAGATAAGTGAAGCTTCATCTAATGAAATGAAGGCAATGAAATTAGAGATGGAGGCCATGAAAGCTGATAAAGTAATGAAAGATCAACAACTTCAGATGCTGGTTGCTGTGGTTGAAAGTCATTTGAAGATGAACATTCATGCTGCATTTGACGAAATTGATGTGATAAGAGCAAACAAAGGAGATTGGAGCGTGAACGTCAAATGGCTGAAGAAGCAAATCTAAAGAACAAAGGAATAGTTGAAGAGGTTGAGATAGTCGATGCATCTTCAAGTCAACCAGAGGTTGGAGGTTCTTCTTCACAACCTGATATTGAAATGATTGAAGAAGTTGTGGTTCAAGAACAAGAAGTTGTTGAAGATGATCAAGAGATGGTTGAAGCAGAAGCTCAAGAGCCTCATGAACCAGAATACTTGATTGTTGGTGAACCTATTGAGCCTATTATTGCTGAAAATGTCCTTCGAAGAGTTGAAATTATTCAAAGAAGAAGAAGAGCAATGGAAGTTCTACTGCTGGAGTATACAACTGACAAATTTGTGTTAGTTGGAAATGCTTACCCTGTGCCATATAATTCTAAAGAAGTGGCAAAGTTGCTAAAGTTTATGGATCTAAAAAGAAAAGGAAGGATAGCACGTGGAGAGGTTGTGGATGAAGATTCTGATAGAGAGTTGTTCGGAGATGATGAAGAAGATGATGAAGATGATTCTGATGATAAAGATGATAAAACTGATGATAAATCTGATAAAGATGACAAAGGTGATGACGACAATGATCAAGGTGCTTTGGGATTATTAATCAGTGAACCAAATGTTCAAGAAAGAGTGGATGAGCTGATGAATAATGAAATAAATGAGCAGGAGGATGAACTTGATCATGAAGCATCATCGTCTGGAAATCAACCTGTTGATCAGATACCCTCATGAAGCTGATCATTATGATGAAGTGATTGTTGAAAGCGCATCTGATTCAGAAGAAGATAGGGTGGATTTTCATTATGAAGGTGAAGATGTTGCATTCCCTACTTTCACAGAGTTGTTTCAAGAAAAGAATGAAGACGAGTTGAGAAGAAAGATTGAAGAAAGGGTTGCTACAGCAGATATTCCTGAACCAGTTCCTAGAGAAATAACAGCTAAAGAAAGAAAACGATGGTTCAAGAATATGCCGAAAGAAAGAAAGACTCTCAGGGCTCTTCAATACTTAACTCATAACAAAGATCTTTCTTGGGGAGATATTTTATCTTGGGGATATCTGGAAGACTTGAAAGTCTATGCAATTAGAAGGGAGCAGGGTGTACAGTACTTTGAATTCTTAGCTGATATAGCTACTTTGCCCTGGTGGGACGTAGATGAGTTGGTGGTTACAAAGAATATCAAGCAATACTACTACGGTCCAGAAGTTCGAGAACGTGATCAGGATTTGTGGAATTACATTAAATGGCAAGCAAAGAACAATTATCCAGATTGGAAATCACAATATCCGAAGCAGATTGTTACTTACTTGGAGAGTGGAGAAAAAGACATTACGTTGGATGTAAAACCTCCAAGATGTTTGAAGAATATGCCACTCAGAGCCATTGAACAAGATTTCTACGATCTATTTCAAGCTTGGCTATATAATCCCTCTACAGCTGAAGCAGTTATTTCTTTGTTTGACAAGACCACTGGAGAAGGACGAAGAATAAGTATTTTGGATCCTATGTGGTTGGTCAACTGTTCGAAGAAAGATATAGATTGTCTGTTTGTCAACAAGATAATCTATGATAAGAAAGACAAAGAGATAGCTATGCAGTATCAAGGTGTGATAGATGTTTGCTTCACAAAAGAAATCAACTCAGGGAAAAATTGGAAGACAAAATGGAGAGATCTAGAAGTTGATGAATTTCTGAAGATATACAAGCGAAGTCAAAGACAGAAAGAGATAGCTAGAAAAGCTGCAGAGAGGGGAAGAAGAAATCTTGGGTATGTGCCGCCTACAGATCAAACGCCTATTGAATCTGAAGAGAACAAAATTCCAAAGTGGGATCGAAAGTGTGATGGCGACCCAGAATACCGAAAGTGATGGATAAATGAGGGCAGGCATAAAAGAAGGAAAATGTTAGAGGAACGAGCTAAATAGAGAAGACAAAAAGTAAAGGAGAGGAGACGCAACAGGAGTAAATAAAGACTATGTTGGAAGGAACTACAGCTACATCTGAGGGGGAGTCTGTTAGTGCAATAACGTCTGTAGCTTCCGTCAACATGTAGTCGTATTTTGTATAGTTGTATGTATGTTTTGTTTGTGTATGTAAAGCAGGACAGAATCGGTGAAGTTTTTGTTAAGTGCTGTTGATGCCAGCCGATCGGCTAGCCCAGCCGATCGAGCAGGCTACTCGATTGGTTAGGATGTTCAGCCGATCGGCTAGCCCAGCCGATCGGCCAGCACTCTCTTATTCTGTCCTTGCCTATAAATAGCCGGTAGGATAGTTTATTTAGAACCTTTTGACACTTTCACTTGCTACCTACCTTTTGTATGTCTGAGTTTCTTTCTGGTTCCTGTATACTTTCACATCATTCAATAGAATCTCAGATGGTGATTCAGAGTAGAATATTGTCTTTATATATCTGCTATGTGATTACATGAATTTCGCGCATTGATCACTTTACGATTCAACTACATTTACAAACAGGAAGATCCCATCAGAGCGACCAACAGATATTGATTGGGCCGTTAATCACATGTAAACTTGGATAATCAATTGCAAAAATGGCCGACAACCTTTATCACTTTATCACATGTATTCGATCAACTGCTATTACTTTTCAAACGATTTGATCAGACTTTTCAAACTATTTGGTCCACCTCGTGCGACCTGATTCAAACTTCAAATGATTTGGTCTACCTCGTGCAACCTGATTCGATTTCCAAATGACCTGAACACTTCGCACGAACTGGATAATCAATTCGTACGAACTGAAGTATATTTCAAACGAACTGACAGTTTTTCGAACGATCTTGATCAAAAGTTCAACATTTTGTCAAATTTGATCAGGTTTTAGATTGAATTAAGGTCTGATATGTTGAAGGATTGATTAAAACAGTGTTTTACAGGTTATTTGTCAAAATCAGATCATTTTAACCGTGAAAACCTTCTGATTTTGATGAAAAAGTGTAAAAAGTAAGAAGAAATGAGTAGAAATCAGAAGTTTTTGATGAAATCGAGCTGAAATGGTAAGAACTCCTCCTCCTGAGCTCTGATACCACTTGTTAGGATCGTTGATTCGATCAAACGAGTCAATCAGAAGAGTTCTTGACCAAATCAGAGGCGGAATTCATTGATTTGATCTTCATTCAGCATGATATACACTTAGAAGTAGATTAAATGTCGTTTGTATTGATTTCAGAACGTTTTACAGGCTTGGCGACACTTCGGTAGAGCTTCGCTACCGGAATCCAAAGTTCTACAAATGAAATGACAAGACACCTATTTGTAGGGCAGCCACTTCGCACGAACCAGTATATGCCAGTTCGCACGAACTGGTCAGTTCGTACGAACTGGTCACTTCGTGTGAACCAGCTGTTTCGGCTCAGTTTCTCGTTTTCCTCGTACTACGTGTCCTAGTCTATCATTCTAGTTACAAGACTCGATACAAGACGAAGTCGACAGACATATGCACCAACATGGCTACAGTAAGGATGAAACTTCACACTATGCGGTTTAAGAGAACGAGTCAAGTGGAGAGGATGTTACAAGATTGGAGCTTACCGAGATGGCTTGTTATTGAAGATGATGACCGTGGTTAATTTTTCATAATTCTCTATGGTCAGACCGAGTGTCTTTGTTATATGCTAGTTGTTTGTGTTTGCGTTTTCGCTTGTAAACTCTAGGATGGCATGTCATGCTAGAGAATTGGGGATTACTCTTTTCTTCGCTTGTTTTATTTGGTTGATGATATAAAATTTTACCGGGGTAACCCTTTACCCAAAAAAAAATCCCGACTCACGAATTATTTTAAATAGATATCATACAACCTGACCCATCCTTAATTATTTCTTAACCTATCCTGACCCATCCTCATTTCTAAAATGACACAAAATAACCCAAAAATCCCAAATGGGTTTTTATTGCCAGGCCTAGTAAGCATACGCATGGCCGGTTATGATGGTGTGCGGGGAGGACTTTCGCACAAGGCCTGTGATTTCGAGGGGCACGAGATTTAAAAAAAATTCGATGTATATATGTTATTTATAAAAAAATTGTAAACATATATGATGTGCGCAAAATGCAACATATAAATTACATCAAATGTGGCATAAAACTAACCCTTTTTAGTACTAATGTTGGAAAAAGTGTGTTTTTGTCTTCCTTTTGTATTTTCAGGATTAAATGAGCTCAAATGAACAAAAATAAGCAAAAAGGCAGCTAAATCTAACATAAATACAAGAAAAGGAACAAACGTTGCATGCCCGACCCCCTGACAGCATCTTCCCAAGCAAAAACAAGAGAACAGAAGGCTGAACACGCCCCATGCTCAATGAGCACGGGGGCGTGCCCAAGTGTCTGTAGAAAAGACAAAGTTGTAGAAGCTTCTATCACCCACCACGGGGGCGTGTCCAGCGGACACGGGGACGTGGTCAACTCTAAGATTCGCAGAATCTAGGAAAATCTTGATAGTACAGATACGCTTCTGCATACGGGGTCGTGCCCAGCGGACACGGGGTCGTGGTCAACTAATGTAGACAAACTGCAATTAATGAAGAAAGAGAAGACGGGTGGACACGGGGCCGTGCCCAATGGACACGGGGCCGTGTCCGGGCTTCTGTGCAGGCTATAAATAGGGGTGCTTGGCTCATTTGCAAACTATCCCTTGGCACACCACCTCTCTCACACTTCACCCACCCACCACCACCATCACAACCCACATCCACCACCATCATCCATCCTCCATCATAGAGTGTGTGAGTAGTCTCGGGATCCAAGATTGATCGTAAGAGTTCTTGACAATCAAAGGCCATGTTTGCCTAAGTCTCTTACATCACTTGGTGAAGACAAGTGTCTAGTGTAATACCTTTTTTTTATCTTTTCGCACTTTTTATTTGGTTATGTATTAATGACTTTAATAACTAGTTTCTTATGTTGAAGGTGAATCTTCCTTATCATTTGTTCGTGGTATCTTGGCGTTATTTTACTGTCTATATAAAATAAAATATTTACACCATTCATATCTCCACGGTCTGTATGGAGATATGTTGGCAACCTGGTCGGGGGTTAAGGGAATGGTTTGGTAAGAGTCTTGCCTTGTTCAGTGTATAGATCCTGCAAGGAACTGGGTCAATTTTAGTAGGACCTCCTTCAATACCCACTGGTATTGGATGGCGGGGGTCCAAACTCTTTGATCCCCTCATATGTAAGCTACTATTAAAACTTTAACCGGCTACTTAGGACTGTATACCTGCTGACTCAGACTACTTAGCCGAGGGTAACGTCACCTTCAAAAGAGGGGCCTACCACATTACGCATTAATAACTTAATTAATTATCTTTCAATAATCCAACCCTTTAGGATTGTATCCTTGCTGACTCAAACTACTGGGTTGAAGGTAACGTCACCTTCAAAAGAGGGGCCTACTACGATAACTAAGACAATCTCTTAAAAAGTGCAAAAGTGCGGAAATAATCAAAGGTTACACTAAACACGAGTCGGATCCAAGTGATTCATCTTGTCTATCTGTTTTATTTTTATTTTTATTTTCAACATTTTTAGTTTTTACTTTCTAGTTTAAAACCTTTTTCTAACCTTTTGATTTGATTAGACGTTGAGCATAAACCGGTACTAAAAGCTCTTGTGTCCTTGGACGACCTCAGTATCTTACCAACACTATACTACACTCACGATGGGTGCACTTGCCCATATGTGTGTTTGGTGTTAGTAAAATATCGTGTTTTATAAATTTAAAACTTGACTAACGTGTAAAAAGGGCTAAAAATATATATAAAAACATATAATACCACACGCGCATCAATATACCAATTCCAATATAGGCCCATTATCAAATACTTTTTAATGGTTTATAATTTAGCCCACTACATACTAGGTTTATGGCCCAATACTAATATGATTTTAATAAAAATTTAGAGTTAAATGCCATTTTAGTCCCTGTGGTTTGGGCCATTTTACCAGTTTAGTCCAAAGGTTTCATTTTTAACCTGTGGGTCCAAAAAGGTTTCACAGTTGCCATTTTAGTCCACTTGGTTAACTTCATCCATTTTTTCTGTTAACGAGAAGGCCAATTTGGCCATTTTGTATGTAATTCTGTTAACTAAAAGGGCAATTCAGCCATATAAAATGACCGAATTGACCTTCTCGTTAACAGAAAAAATGGATGAAGTTAACCCAGTGGACTAAAATGGCAACTGTGAAACCTTTTTGGACCCACAGGTTAAAAATAAAACGTTTGGACTAAACTGGCAAAATTACCCAAACCACAGGGACTAAAATGGCATTTAACTCTATAACACACTTAGATATATATATATATATATATATATATATATATATATATATATATATATATATATAAGGTCAGGATTTAGAGAAAACGGTCGAAAGTGTGAGAACGGTGAGGACGCTTATTGATCGTCCGATCAAAACAATCTATGGACTAGATTGGCGCGGTGGCATTTTAGTAAATAACACCAATTTTATTACGTGGACGCGCTTCATTAAGGGTAAAAAGGTAAAAAACCATTTCTCACATAAAACGCCATTGAAAAATAAAACGCCAAATAAATACAAAACGCCAATTTTATCACTGCATACTTTTTTCTATGTTTTTATTTAAGCTCTCTGGCTACAAAAACGCCAAAAAAATATGAAACGCCATTATATATAACGCTAAAGCTTACATCCGGATAAATGTTAATTACATTTTTTGTTATAAAAATAACATCCCGCCTAAACTACGCGCCAAAAAAAATCTATAAATAGAAACGTCTCACCACTTTCCGTTTATCACACCAAAAAAAACACACAGTGGTTGATAAAAAAATTTACAACTCAATGTAAAACGCCAAAAAATACAACGACAGCAAACATATTTTCTTTGATCCTCAGTAATGTTCTGTATGAAGCTTCATTTAATGATTTGTTACGTGAGTGTAGTAAGATTTTGCTGCATGAGATGGACAAAATTGAAAAAAGAGGGACTGATGACTCCCATATGTCATACTGTCATCTTTGTTCCTGAAGAAGGTTTGGATGATAAGAAGAGACCTATACCAATGTAAATGCTACTTTGGCCTCGATGATTAATAATGAAGACGACAGGCAGATAGCATCCACCCACACGGGGTCGATCTATGTCTCCAACATCCAAAAAGACACTTCAACACATGAACAAAGAAAATAAACAACGCCAAAACCCAAAACGCCATTTATTTGTGACATTTCTTGTAGTTTCAAAAGAAAAAAGTGACTCATGACACTGAAGATTTAAAATCATAAATTGCTTCTACTTATGTTTTTTTTTAATTTTCTTTATCTATTGTTTGTTTTGTAATGTCAGTTAATAAACAACAAAAAAATATTAATGCTATAATGAAAAATATAATAAAACGCCAAAATTAGCAAATACGTGTAAAACGCCATAATGCCATAAAAACGCCCCCAAAAAACTACCAAAGTATAATAAAATTAATTTGAACAACTAATATTATAAAAAAAAGCGTGAACAATGTACAAAGAATATAAAATAAAAGAAGTCCAATAGTTATCTAACCGGCATTGGAAAACAAAATGCCATAATTACAGCCGTCAAAAGATTTGACGTGTTACACCATTAAAACAGTTGAGTCTGAAAACAAAACACGGTAAACTGCAAAAAACAGTAAAATGAAACGATGGAAAACATAATTACTAACATTTATTATATTTATTTATCTTTTTCAAAACGGCATAATTACCTGTCATACGCGGGAAAAAAAGTTAATATAAAAGAAGACCATGAGAACCCAAGCTCAAACACGCCAAAAATTTTGACTAAAACGCCACATATTGTCCAAAACGCCAAAAAATTTAAAAATGGCTAAGGTTATTGCATGGAGGTTTGAAAGGAAAGAGAAACGATTCATCATAAAGTTCTCTGACAAGAGAAGGGTAAAGCTAAGGACAATCAAAGCCATGCTGGGAATGAATGAAAATGTTCAGAAGGATATCTTGGCCCTTGAGGTTCCAATAGACAACGATTGTGAAAGAACGAGAACTGTAATAAAAAGACTGAAGAGAAAATTTCCAGCAGAAGATGATGAAGACATTGAAGATACTCTATATACCAAAACTTAGTAGTTGGGTATTTGTGTCTTTTGTCAATTGCATTTATTAAACAATAAAATCAAAATCCCTAAAATCTCGCTAGTTTCCGTACATACAAGATACACAGACGTTAGTTTATATACATGTGTACAGTCTCGCTAACTATCAATTTATACAAGATACACAGCTGTTAGTTTATACAAGATACACAACTATTAATTTATACACATGTGTACAGTCTTTTATACATTTGTTGATTATATTTAGAAATGGTTACATATGTGTATATTAACAACATATAGTATATTATGCATGCACACGAGTAGATTCATATAAAAATATGAAATTAATGGAAACGAAACATATATGCAAAAATAAATAATTTCATCACGTATTCAAAAAAAAAAAATGGTTAATGCCCAAAAACAATTACAATTTCAATCTCAGAGAAATTTTTCAATATTTATTGAAAATTATAAAAAGTTAAAAACAATATATTATAATATCTATATATACGGAAAATAAAAGAAAAAATATATTAAAGTTAAAATTAAAACAAAATCTACGGATAAAAAATTATGGAGAAATAATTAAAAATGAGAGAGAGAGAGAGAGAGAGAGAGAGAGAGAGAGAGAGAGAGGGAGAGTTAAGAGAGGAGAAAATTAAGGGATTTTAATTAAACATACTTGACCAATGGCAATCATACCCTTTTAATCTAAAAAATGATCAAGGGTCAAGATTAGTTCACTTAGTTCACTCTCAAGAAGTTGTTCACTCTTAAACCTAATCCCATATATATATATATATATATATATATATATATATATATATATATATATGGTAAGGATCATTTCAGAACCACAAATATTTACAGAACTCACAGAACTCCTAATAAACAATCTTTTTATTTATATATTTATATGTTAGGATAATTTTATCATTTAATATGTGTATTTTTATGATTACATACATGTTAAGAGTAATTTTATTATTTTTATTTGTAAATTTATAATTACACATATGTGAACTAGTTTTTTTTTACATATATGTAATTAGTTATTACACATATATATAAGTTGGCTATTAAACATATGTAAACTACTTGTAACATTTGTGTAATCATAAAAATACATATAATAGATGATAAAAAGATCCTATATAATAGTATATAACACCATATAAACACCGTATAACAATATGTAACACCATATAATACTTTGTAACACTATATAACATTATATAACAAATATAACACTATAGTTTGTCTGATAGCTTGTCTATGATAGATGTATAGTGTTATATTTGTTATCTAATGATATATAGTGTTATATGGTATTATATGGTGTTACATATTGTTATACGGTGTTTATATGGTGTTATATAGTATTATATATAGTGTTATAATACACTTCTCACACTTTAGGCCCTTTTTACACTATCCTTACCCTCTCTCTCCCTCTCTCTCTCTCTCTCTCTCTCTCTATATATATATATATATATATATATATATATATATAGGGGAAGGTTCATTGGAGAACACTAAAAAAGTGGGGAACTGCGGGGAACCGACTCAAACGAACTCCGACTGGACTCATTCCAGCGGCTATGGAACCGGCTCGTCGAACCCTAACTAAGATCTCTTAACCCTAAACCCTAAATCCTAACCTCTAAACCCTAAAGCTAAAAGATAAGGCTAAAATCTTAGCTAAACAGTAAAAATCTAAACTATAAACCCTAAAAGCTAAACCCTAAAGGCTAAACCTAAAGCTAAACCCTAAAGCTAAACCCTAAATCCTAAAGCTTAACCCTAAATCTAAACACTAAAGCTAAACCCTAAAAGCCAAACCCTACTATATTTAGGGTTTAGGGGTTATGATTTAAGGTTTAGGGGTTATGATTTAGGGTTTAGGGTTTAGGGTTAAGAGATCCTAGTTAGGGTTCGACGAGCCGGTTCCAACGCCGCTGAAATGAGTCCAATCGGAGTTCGTTTGAGTCGGTTCCCCACAGTTCCCCACCCTTTTTATATATGTTATTTTTTTAAAAAAATTATAAACACATACCAATTCCAATATAGGCCCATTATCAAATACTTTTTAATGGTTTATAATTTAGCCCACTAAACATTAGGTTTATTGGCCCAATACTAATATGATTTTAATAAAAATTATAACACACGAAGGCAATTTCATGGACTCCTGGAATCTGAAAGGACGAGACGAACAAACTCATCAGAGTAACACAATCGAACATCATCACTTCATCAGAACTTCACCGAATCGCTAGGTTTGGGCTGCTGCGAAAAGAAGATTCAGAGACGTGAACAAGAACAACATCGATCAGAGACGCGAAAAGGAATTATCAGAATACTATGATTTTGTCATTATCATAATTGTATTGTTTATCAAATACTACAATTTTTGTCATTTTGGTAATTATATTGTTTATCGTTAAAGCATATATATGGGTACACTTTTTGAGCTCGAACAGGTATGTGAATTCTCAAGACGTCACTGAGCATACGTTTAACATGCTTTTTAAATAGAATTATCTTTTATTTAAATCACTAATTCTAAAAATTTACCAGATGAAATAATTATATCTGTATTGAAATGATTTTAACTGTATTGAAAATGATTCTATCTTTGCTGGATCGTGACATGTCAAAATATGAGATCTATGTAA
Source organism: Helianthus annuus (assembly GCF_002127325.2). Taxonomy (NCBI): domain Eukaryota; kingdom Viridiplantae; phylum Streptophyta; class Magnoliopsida; order Asterales; family Asteraceae; genus Helianthus; species Helianthus annuus. The sequence continues at coordinate 95,249,179 of NC_035433.2, forward strand.
TAAGGGGCAATATCTGGTAACCAGAGCTTTGAGACATGTAAAATATACATGTTATACAATTGAACTTTAAATATTATATGAAAATATTGACAGTTGTCAGTTGCCAAATTAACCTTGATATGTTTCTGGCCATTATATCAAACAAGATATTATTCATGAATGTTAATTGATGAAACACCGATTAACACGAGGTTTATCGATGGGGTTATTTCGCCTATGGGGTTCAACCTCTTTCCTTACTCGTACCAATGACTCGGGATCTGCAAAACAGTAAACACCGTCAGTCTCGTTAAGAGGGGGAGAAAGGGGATTTCCCTCTTAACCAGGCTCCGGCGTGAGAATAAGTACTGTTCTAAGAGAAAATAAACAGTGTGTGTATAGAGTGAATATAGAGAGAAAAAGATCCCCAACCTGAATGATGAAGGGTCCTATTTATAGCCGGAGGGTAAAGGAGGGAGGAGCAGCTGTGACAGCTGTGGGTGCACACCAGCTGTCCGACCAGGGGGAATGTCCTCTTGGTCTGCTCTGTTGTGGCAGGCGTAGTGGTACACGTGGCGCGCTTGCATTTGCCCACGCTGGAAACCTTGTATTGACGACGTCAGTTCTGCTCCCTGATTTGCCGCAGGCCTACGTGGCGTCCTGCGGTTGGTTACACGTTTTGTCCTTTATGTCTGGTAGAGCATCTTTGGTGTCACCTGTAGATCTTCCAGAAGTTTCTAGAAGCTTCTGGATTACTGTGCTGATGTGGTTGCCAAGTGTGCTCAGAAAGTGGTGTGGTCCCTGCCATGTAGGCAGGGAATTGGGACCATACCTCTTCAAGTCCCCCCAGTCCAGTGTGCCTTCTAGTTGAGTTGATCGTCTAGGAGGGATTCTGGACTTATAAGAAAAGTGGTTTTTACGGCGCGTGGGTTTGGTGATTTGGAAGAAAGATTAGAACTAAACGGACGCGCGCCGCTCATGGGTTTTGACCCTTTATAAGGAATGAGCCAAATGGACGCATGGCGCATGGGTTTTGGCCCTTTATAAAAAGTGAGCCAAATGGACGCATGGCGCATGGGTTTTGGCCCTTTGTAAAAAGTGAGCCAAATGGACGCATGGCGCATGGGTTTTGGCCCTTTGTAAAAAGTGAGCCAAATGGACGCATGGCGCATGGGTTTTGGCTCCTTTGTTGTTTCCTTCTGATGGAAGCTTGGTGGACATGGGGGAGTGTTTGGTGTGACTACCTGACATCCATGTCTTATCGGAGGTGAACAGTTGCTTTTGCAGTAACTTTCTGTCACGTCAACCGGTTTTGTTGCCCATGCTTCCCGAAAAAAGAGCCGACGTCTTCTCTTTCTTCTGACGTGTCTCTCCTGTATTGGTTCCTTTTTCTGTACTCTGACGGTCCACTACCCATCGCATTAAATGCGATGGGTATAAATAGGAGGCGGTTACTCATTCCTCTTCACTCTTTCAAATTTCAAGTGTGTTTTCCTTCTATCTTCTCTCTTCGTTCTCCGTTGTTTCAATAGTTTTCTTGAATTCTTTTTTCCGTCTTCTCTGTATTTACACGATGTCTGGTATGAATCCTTCTCAACGGAAGAGGAAATATAAGGGGAGGGCTCCTCCTGGTCCTGACCAGGCGGTAATTGGGTGGAAGGAGGAGGAGTTCATGAACCTGGTTAGGGGTATGGGTTTCCGTCCCGAGTGGGGGGCCCAGTATCCTCCTGCCGGTTCTACTGCCTTGGACGCCCCTCCGGGCCATATCACTTTGTATGCTGCGTTTTTTCGGGAAGGTAGTTTCAGATTACCTATTACAAAGTTTACTGCTGCTGTGTTAAGGGGTTATGGGCTTCATATTTCACAAATTAATGCTATTGGGCTTCCACGCATTACTCATTTTGAGTATGTCTGTAGGGCTTACCGTATGGAGCCTACGTTTGAGATGTTTAATGTGTTTTATAGTGTTACGTATGCTAGCGGTTTCTATTCGTTTCAAGCTCGAACGGGTGTTGCTCCGGTGTGCTCTGTGCCTTTGAAGAGCTGATGCGTGTGTAGTGTAATATATTTTTGATGAGTATTTAAGCCCCTTTTTACACTTTTAGCCAAGTTTTAAATTTATAAAACACGATATTTACTAACACTAAACACACATATGGGCAAGTGCACCCATCGTGGACGTAGTATAGTGTTGGTAAGATACCGAGGTCGTCCAAGGACACAAGAGCTTTTAATACCGGTTTATCCTCAACGTCTAATCAAATCAAAAAGTGAGAAAAATGTTTTAAACTAAGAAAAATAAAAACTAACTAAATGCTGAAAAATAAAATAAAATAAAAACAGATAGACAAGATGAATCACTTGGATCCGACACGTGTATTAGTATAACCTTTGATTATTTTCGCACTTTTGCATTTGTTTAAGAGATTATCTTAGTTATTGTAGTAGGCCGCTCTTTTGAAGGCGACGTTACCCTCAACCCAGTAGTTTAAGTCAGCAAGGATACAATCCTAAAGGGTCGGATTATTGAAAGATAATGAATTAAGTTATTAATGCAAATTGTGGTAGGCCCCGCTTTCGGCGGTGACGTTACCCTCGGCTAAGTAGTCTGAGTCAGCAAGGATACAGTCCTAAATAGCCGGGTTATAGTATTAATAGTAGTTAACTTATGAGGGGGTCAAAGAGTTTGAATCCCCGCCATCCAATACCTATGGGTATTGAAGGAGATCCTACTAAATTTGACCCAGGTCCCAAGCAGGACCTCTAAACGCTGAACAAGGGCAAGACCCTTACCAAACCGTTCCCTTAACCCCTGACCAGGTAGCCAACATACCTCCATATAGACCGTGGAGATATGAATGGTGAAAATCTTTTATTTTATATAGACAGTAAAATAATGCCAAGACACCACGGACAAACGATAAGGAAAGATCACCTTCAACATAAGTAACTAGTTATTAAAGTCATTAATACAAAACCAAATAAAAAGTGCAAAAGATTAAAAATAAAAAGTATTATACTAAACACTTGTCTTCACCAAGTGATGTAAGAGACTTAGGCAAACATGGCCTTGATTGTCAAGAACTCTTACTATCAATCTTGGATCCCGAGACGACTCACACACTCTACGATGGACAATGGATGATGGTGGTGGATGATGGTGTTATGGTGGTGGTGGGTGGTGGATGAAGTGTGAGAGAGGTGGTGTGCCAAGGGATGAAAGAGAATGAAACCAAGCTCCCCTATTTATAGGCTGAACAGAAGGCTGGGCACGGCCCCGTGTCCGCTGGACACGCCCCCGTGCCCGTCTGACATTCTCTCTCTTCATTAATTGTAATTCGCAATTACAATTAATGCGCCTGCTGTACTTTCACCACGCCCCCGTGCCCACTGGACACGGCCCCGTGGTGGGCAATGGAAGCTTCTACTGGTTTGTCTTTTCTGCTGCTTCCTGGGCACGCCTCCGTGTTCGCTGGACACGGGGCGTGTTCAGTCTCTGTTTTCTCTTCTTTGCCTTGGGAGGTGCCGTTGAGGGTCCGGGCAGTCTACTTTTGTTCCTTTTCTTGTATTTATGCTAGAATTAGTTGTCTTTTTGCTTCTTTTGTGATTTTGAGCTCATTTCATCCTGAAAATACAAAAGGAAGACAAAAACACTCTTTTTCCAACATTAGTACTAAAAAAAGGGTTAGTTTTATGCCTTAATTGATGTGATTTATATGTTGCATTTTACACACATCAAGAGCCTTCATGACTGGAAACAGAAATTCTTCTACATCCGCCGTGGTGTAATTCCGATAGATATGTCCTATCGACAGGTGAGCCAAGGAATTCCAAAGGTAGACGTTATGGAGGATTATGCTGCCCAGGACTGGTACAAGAAGATAACCCAAAAGGCGACTGCCATTTCCCAGCTGGAGGAGATGGCCTTGGTTGGTGCCGGGATGAGTTTATTGTGGATGCCCAAGAATCCATTGGGTCAACCTGTATATAGCTATCAGGGAAAATGTATGTTTCTTTCATAAGTTGCTGCTGAGTTATTTCCTCTTATGTTCGTTGTGTTTTTGTGTGTTTTCTTATCTTCTTGCCTTTTTGTAGTTGGTTACAGCTTGATAAATGTCTTGGATCCGAGGTCGGCGGGTGCTATGGTTGAGGCTATTCAAGAGAATGGGAAACCGACGTGGCTAGACCAGATCCGGGGTCGTTTTTTGCATCCAACTGATGACAGCTTAAGTAGATATGCCAGCGAGGTTCTAGGTGAAGATGTTTGGAATGATCCTGTCGACCCGAGTCGAGAGGAAGTCATTGTTCTTTCAAGTGGAAGTTCTGATCAAAACCTTGAAGGTTTAACCTCTCGTTGCGCGCGTGCAGGTACCGCGTAGGGTGATGCTGCCGAACCCGTGCATGAGGTTGCTGGTGATGATGATGATGTAGAAGTGCCTGTTGATCCTTCTGCTCAGTTGGAGCCGAGGAAGAAAGCAAGGACTAATAGGTCTGGGAGGAAAGAGGGAAAGGCTGAGGGTAAAGCTGCTGGTTCTTTTCGTAAGCAACCCTCTATTCTTCCTTGTCTAGATTATGTGGTAGTTTCTGACACGTTGTCTGGCCTAGGGGTGGGTGAGAGAAGTCGAGAGTCGGATCCTGATGACCGTGCTACCCTGACTGAGCACATGAGAAAAAAGGCCCTCGAGGATCACAAGCGCAAGCTTGATGAGCAGTCTGCTGCTCTTCTTGCAGCTAAAAAAGCGAAGCTTTATAAGGAGACCCCCCGGCACCGTCTGAATCTGAGGTTGATCTTGGTGTTTTTAGTGGGGGTCGTGGGAATCTTCTAGAGGAGATCTATGCTGCGTCTGCTCCTCCTGCTGGTAACTTGTTTTTAGTTGTATGTTTCTATCATTTTTCTTGGGGTTGTTTTTAATTCTTGTTTCGTGACAGTGGTCAAGATTGGCAAGAAACCTCGTGTGGTGGATATTTCTCAGATCACGCCGCCCACTTCCCCACCATCGAGGACGGTTGGTCTGACCCCTCCTCGTGATGATGCTGAGACAGGCAAGAAGGGTGGAGAAGGGGCTACTGAAGGTGTGGGTGAAGGTGGCGGTGATGTTGGAGTTGTTGGTGGAGTTATTGGTGGTGATGGTGGGGTTAATAAGGGTAAGGGTATTGAGGTGGAGGTGGAATCTAGTGAAACTACTCCCCACCAAACCATTTATACTAAGTGTCCTCCTGGTAGAGGTGGGGCTACTTCTGGTGTGGTGCGTAGCCCGCAATTTGAGCATAATCCTCCTGATTCTTGGGGCACCCAGAATCCTGCTTGTGATGACTTACCGCATGCCCCTCGCTGGAACCTTACTCAGGGTTCCAGGATGAATGACGTGAACAACTGCCATGAATTTTTTGCCATGTCTCTTCCTCCTGCTGAGAGGATGTTCCAGAAAAACCGCAATCGATTTGCTTTGTTGGACGACCATGTTCGTGCTGGGGTAAATTACTTTGCCACTTCTCAAGAAATTCTTCGTGAATGGCGGTTGATGGGAGAGGAGACGCTCGAGTTTGAGGAGTCGAAGAAGTTGTTTGCTGAAGAGAGGGAGAGATTTAATGCGGAGAAGAAAGGTTTGCAGTGGAGGGTATCTGATGCTGAACAGAAGCTTGAAGAGCAAAAACAGTTGAATGTTCAGAAACAGAAAGATTGGGAGGCCGCGTGTGAGCGCACGAATGTTGAGATGCAATCTCAGCGTGATGCGATCGTGCGGTTATCCGACGAAAAAGCAGAACTTGCTGAAGAGGCTCAGCAGGCGCGTGTTGCGTCCGAGAAGAAAGAGAAAGAGTATGTTGATCGGATCGATAAGTTAGAGGTTCTTGTCCAGCAGAAAGTGGCTGAGTGTGAGGCTACACAGCGCCTTCTTGCTGAAAAGACTACTGAATGTCAGGCAGCAGAACTCCTTGCTGAGGAAACGTCTGCTGACACCAGATGGTTGCTTTCTCGTGGTGTACCCTTGGTAATTTCTTTTGCTCTTTCGTCTTCTTTTATTTTCGTGATCTTTTATTTGGTTGCCTTGTTTTATGCAGCTTGCTGACCGCATTCTGAATTCAACTGAGCTTGCCACGTACATGTTTGAATTGGGCCGAGCGGGTTATAATAGCGGTCGTAAGTTTGGATACGCTGAAGGCAAGGGTGCGGCTATCAACAAGGAGAAAGATTATCATTTTGAGTTGTATAAAGAAGATTGTGACGGTGCTTATGCTGCTAAGCGCAAGGAGTTTTCGACCCTTGACTTTGCTGTCGTCCGGGCTGCACAAAAGTTATCTCGGAAACCAGATGGAGTTGCTCTTCTGAAGAAAGCCCTTGGGGACGATGCTGATGCGGCAGGGGGTGCTGGCACCAGCCATGCTTGATTGGTGGAATCCGGCCTGCGAGCCGCGTATGGCCTTGATTGGCCTTGTAATGTTGATGGTTTGGATAGTTTTATTCTGTTTTACCTGTTATGGTCGTATGTACTTGATCGTAATTGCTGGATGGATATTTTGTTATTGTTTGTGTTTATGCGAATTTTGTTATCGTCATAATTACTTTGATTAGGTGTCACGAATGAATGATGGCGCTGACAGGCGATGTTGTGTTACTACAACATTTTATTCTGTCGTGTTGATGCGCGCGCGTATTTTGTGACTTACGAAGTGATCGAGTTGCAGGTTATTGTGTGAGCTCAGCTGTGTTCAGCCTTGGGAGCATTACAATGTTTAGTTACCTTGCTATCGATATTTTCGTGTTTATGTGGGCACGAAGTTTTAGTTTCGGCGTTTTGTAGGCTTTGGTTGTGTTTCGACCCGGCTGTGCACTTGGTTGTGACGAGCCTTGGAGGTCTACAACGTTTCCTATGGTCGAGCCATTCGATGTTTTCGTGTACGCCCAAAGTAATAAATGCAGTTGTGACAAAAAATTTTCATGGAGCAAAAGTAGCCAAACACTTCTTGTATTATGGTAAATGTGTTGGCGATTCGGCCTTTGCGATTACATAATTGTTTTACATGTAGCACTTCCTAGGTTGTTGAGCGTTCCAGGTTCGCGGGACCTCCTTGTTGTTGATGGTGCGCAATTTGTAAGCTCCTTTGTCGAGTACTGCCTCGATGATATATGGGCCTTCCCACTTGGGTGCTAGCTTTCCGGGCTTTTCTGCGTTGGAAGCTTCATTGTCCCTTAGTATGTAATCTCCCGGATTGAAAGTGCAGACTCGGACTTTGGAGTTGTAATATTTTTCCAGCTTTGTTTTGTACTTGGCCTCGTTGATCGCCGCCATCTCTCTCCGCTCTTCTAGGAGATCCAGGTCGATCCTCCTTTCTTCTTCATTGTTGATTAAGTTCATTGAGAGCATTCGTGGAGAAGGTAGCCCGATCTCTGCTGGAATCACTGCCTCAGACCCATAGACTAGGCTGAACGGTGTTTCGCCGTTGCTTGTCTTTGGCATTGTTCTATGGGCCCATAATATGCTGGGCAGTTCGTCTACCCATCCTCTTCTTTTTTCGCCTAACCTTGCTTTGATACCATCAACGATACTTTTGTTGACTGCCTCTACTTGGCCATTCCCTTGCGGGTGCGCAACCGAAGAGAAGGTGTGCTCGATATGTAGTTCTTTGAACCATCGTTCGAGGTCGTCTGCTGCGAAGTTAGTTCCGTTATCGGTGATGATCCTGAGGGGTAGGCCGAAACGGCATATGATTTGTTCCCATATGAATCGTTTGACGACTACCGATGTGGTTGAAGCAAGTGCTTTCGCCTCTACCCATTTGGTGAAATAGTCGACCGCGACTATTATGAATTTGACCGCCCCTGGTGCTTCTGGGAAAGGACCTACCATGTCTATGCCCCATTGTTGAAAGGGCCATGCGGTTGTGACTGGTACGAGTTCATTTTTGGGGCGCATGGTCTTGGGTGCATGTCTCTGGCAGCCACTGCACTTCCTCAACTCTTTCACAGCATCTAGATGCATCCCGGGCCAGTAGTATCCAGCGTTCATCACTTTTGCCACCACCATTCGGGGCCCGGCATGAATACCGCAAATTCCTTCATGGACTTCCTGGATTAGGTAGTTTGCGTCTTCGGCGTCAACACATCTCAGCAATGGACCGAGGTACGACTTGCGGTACAGTATTCCGTCTGCCATCTGATAGTGTTCTGCTTTGTATTGGATTTTTCGTGCCTCGGCTTTGTTTTCGGGAAGTATCCCTGACTGCAGGAACATGATTATCGGTGTCATTCAAGACGTTGTTCCTATCTGGATGACACTTACTTCTCTGAGTGGAACTGATGGGTTGCTTAAAACCTCTATGCGCACATCCTTTGCTAGGTGCTGGAAACTTGTTGATGCGAGCTTACTCAGCGCATCTGCTGGCTTGTTCTCGCTTCTGTTTATGTGATGCACCTTGTAGGAATAGAAGGTTTGTAGCAATGTTTTTGCTTGACTGAGATAGAGTGCCATGACATCCCCTTTGGCTTCGTATTAGCCGTTGATTTGCCCCGCTACTAGCATGGAGTCGACATGCGCTTCGATGTGTCGGACCCCCATTTTGATCGCCAATCGTAAGCCAGCTAGGAAAGCTTCATACTCTGCTTCGTTGTTTGTGCTTTTAAAATCCAGGCGGATGGCGTACGTGAATTCATGTTTATCGGGGCTTACCAGCCTTAGCCCTGCGCCTGCTCCGTCTTCGTTGGACGCTCCGTCGGTGTATAACAACCATGGCTCTTCTGTTTGCTTTTTCTCAGCTTTTTCCATTGCTTTACATTCCCTTTCTTTGTCGTCCGGGACTTCGGTCATAAAATCTGCCAAGACTTGGCCTTTGATTGATGGTCGCGGTCTGAAAACCACGTTGTGACCTCCCAGTTCTATTGCCCATTTGGCTAGCCTTCCTGATACTTCTGGCCTTGCAAGGATGTTGCCGATGTTGTAGTTTGTTAGCACGTGGATGACGTGATTGGCAAAGTATCTGCGCAGCCGTCTTGAAGCGTGGATCAGTGCAAGGACTAACTTTTCCATGATTGCATATCGGGTTTCTGGGTCGGTCAAGGTGCGTGACACATAATAGACTGGTGTCTGGATACCTTGACGATCGACAAGCAACACAGCTCCTACTGCTCTATCGGAAGCGGATAGGTAGAGTACCAAGGGTTCTCCTTTGTTTGGGGCGGTTAGAGTTGGTAGTTTGATGAGGCAATCTTTCATCTCGCGGAACGCACTCTCTGCTTCCGGAGTCCACTGAAACTGGCTTTTCTTCATACAGTTGCGCAAGGTTTTGATGAATGGAAAGGATTTTGCGGCATGATTAGCTAGGAAACGATTGAGCGCAGCTAGTCATCCTGCTAACTTTTGCATGTATTTGATGGTGGATGGTGAAGGCATCCTTTCTATGGCTTGGACTTTTTCCGGATTCACCTTAAAGCCATTCTTTGTGACGATAAAGCCTAAGAACTTTCCTTCCTCCATACCGAATGAGCATTTTGCTGGGTTCAGCTTGATACTCACACTGCGCAGCGTGTTGAAAGTTTTCTGGATGTTCGCCAGCATCGTGCTCTCTTCTTTGCTCATAATTACCAAATCATCCATGTACAGTTCTATGTATTTGCCGATGGCGTCACTGAATGTTTCGTTCATCAATCTTTGGTAGGTTGCGCCCGTATTCTTCAAGCCGAAAGGCATCTTGGTGTAACAATACAGCCCTGTCGGCGTGCGGAATGCGGTCTTATCTTCATCTTGGACAGCCATTTGAACCTGGTGATACCCCTTGTAACAATCAAGAAAGCATTTCCACCTGAATGTTGCTAGAGAATCGATTTTTTCGTCTATGTCTGGTAAGGCGTAGCAGTCGCGTGGGCAGGCCTTGTTTAGGTCTTTGTAGTCGACGCACATTCTCCAGCTGCCGTTTGGTTTCTTCACCATCACTGGGCTTGCTACCCAAGTTTGGTATCTGACTTCTCTGATGATGCCTGCATTTAGTAGTTCTAGTACTTGCTTTTTCATGGCGTCATGCTTTATATCGCCAAGGTGGCGCTTGGCGTGCACCACTGGTTTTGCGTCTTCTGAGACGTTTAGACGGTGCTCTGCAATGTGTCGTGGAACACCAACCATGTCAGCTGGTGTCCAGGCGAACACGTCCATATTCTCGTGTAACAACTTCTTGAGCGTTGCGCGTGTTAGATCGGACATCGCTGGTCCCAGGGTAACTGTTTGTTCTGGGTGAGCGCTGTTCAACACCCATTACTCTGCCTCTGCGCGTGGTTCTGGTTTACTTGCTTTTGTAGGCCTTATTTCGTCTGTTGCTAAGACTTCCTTGCTTGCGTATATCAGTGCAATGCCTGTTTCCGTTGGGAATCCGACGGCTGAATGTGGTGCAGAGCAAATCATACTGAAGTCTCCTTGGGATTCTCTTCCTAGGAGGATGTCGTGTCTTGAGTGTGCAGGCAACACCATGAACGTGACTTCTTCTGTTCTTGAATTTCGTCCGTCCGAAAGTAACACCGGGAATGATATCTGTCCCAGGGGAAAAACGGCCTCGTTGCAGAAACCAGTTAATGGGTAGTCTACTGGCTCCAAGCGCGCCTTGTTCTCCTTGTCAAATTGATTGAAGCATTGTTCGTATATGATATCCGCGGTGCTCCCCGGATCGATGAAGATGTAGTCTGTCTGATAATGACCAATCACTCCTGGAATAACTATTGGTCGTTTTTCCCTTGGGCCTCCTCTAACAACTGGGAAGATGACTTGCTTCTCGCGCCACGAATCATCTTGTGTGCGCTTGTTGTAATTTTTCTTTGGTCTTCGTGGACCTCCTTGCACCATGTGGGTTTCCAACTTCCTAAGTTTTTTGTTATCTGGCCCTTCGTCTCTTCTTTGGATTTGGCGGTAGTCGCGCTTTCCGCCTTTGACCAGGTGAGTGAGCTTTCCATCCCTTAGGGCTCTTTCAATTTCTTGCTTCAGGCTAAAACAGTCGTCGGTGAGGTGACCCGTATCCTTATGGAATTCACAGTAGAGATTGGGATCTTGACCCCTTTTGTTGCGCATCTGTAGGGGTGGTTTAAATTGGTGATTTTCAGTGGCCAAGACCTCCGAAGGGGTCTTTGTTAATGGCGTCCACTGTTTCTCTCTGTTTTCTTTCTTTACTTCTTTTCTGTGTGCTATCTGATTGGTTGTGTGTCGCACATCTTCTCTTGGTGGGCTTCTTTCTCTATGACTGGAAGACCTCCATGACTGGCCTCTGCCTTTCCTGCCGTGTCGGTCATTAGAGTTATGTGCGCGTTGACGGTGGTCATCACCGGTCAACTGTTTGTCTGTCTGTGCTATTGTTTTGGCGGCCTCAATGAAAGTTTCCCAATCTTTGGGTCCTCCGTCTCTTCCTTTCACGCGCTTGATCAGATCATCGCACTTGACTGCCCTCATGAAGTGTGCGCGCATCATTTTTTCTCCCACATCTCCAATCTCCAAACATTCCTTGTTATATCTTGTGATAAAATCTTCCACGCTTTCGTGGTCTCGACACCATATGTTTAGGCAATCTGCTGGGTCCCTGACGTGCCTCCGCTGTTGAGAGAAGTGTGCCAGGAACTTCTCTCTGAAGTCAACCCATTATTTAATTTTTCCTGCTGGCAAGCTGTCGAACCAGACGCGCGCTGCGCCCACGAACGTTTGTGCGAACAGGTGACACCAAGTTGGTAGGTTCCATCCACCTGTTGCTCCTGCGCCTTTGAAAACCTGGAGATGATCATCCGGATCTGTCAGCCCATTGTATTTGCCAACGTTGTGCGGCAGCTTAGTTTTGTCTATAGCGGCTGTGGCAATCTCCCTGATAAATTTCGAATCTTCAGCCATGTCGTCTGGACGATAGCTTAAGGTATAATCGTATTCTACCTTTGAGTTGTACCCTGCGCGCTTTGCGGGCTTGTATGCTTCGTGCTCTGGATGAAGTCTGCTAAACACTGTGGTTTTCCCTTTGTATGTTGGGTCGTCTTCTTCTTCATCCCATTCTGTGTTCATATTGCGCGCGCCCAAACGAGCCTGGATCGGTTTTCTTTGCGCGTTGGGATTTTGCACAAAGTTGCTTTCTGTTTCGCCATAGGTATCGCGCGTGTCGTGCGCGCTTGGTCTTCTCACATTTCAGCTGGTCCTTTCTCCGGACGTAGGTTCCACGCGTTAGTCTGCTGAGTTGTATGTGTACTCAGAGACCTTAGTTGTGGAGTTACAAATGCTGACTGGTTAGCTTGTGCTTGGAGTAGAGCTTGTTGTGCGCTGAGTTGCGTATAAACTAGGTTTATGGACACCATCTGTTCGGCATACCAGGAAGCTAGAGTTTTTCCTTCGGGTAGCCCTAAAAGTGCGGAGTAATTGAGTTGTGCTTGTTCCGATGGAGCTGAGGGGCCAGCTCCATGGCTTGGTGTCAGCATTGATGGTGGTGTCTGTTGCAACACCCCGGTCGGAGTTTGGAATGCGGCTCCGTTTGTGGTTTGAGTGATGATCCTTGCTGGTGGAGTTTAGAAAGTGGGTCCAGTTGTGGTTTGGCTAACAACCCTGGATACACTCCCAAAGATAGGAGGAAAATCGTTGTTCAGTTGTCCCTCTTGGATGGTTTCGTTCCTTTGACCCCTTTGGACGTGTGTTGTGTCCGAAACGAGTTCGAAGGAAGAAACTTCTCCGTCGACTGGGTGTGAGGGATTTTGTTCGGCCATTTTTGACGAGTGTTTTTCAATAGAGAAAAGAGATGAGATTGGTTTTGCAAAAAGCGGATGGCGCCAATGATGAAACTCTGATTAACACGAGGTTTATCGATGGGGTTATTTCGCCTATGGGGTTCAACCTATTTCCTTACTCGTACCAATGACTCGGGATCTGCAAAACAGTAAACACCGTCAGTCTCGTTAAGAGGGGGAGAAAGGGGATTTCCCTCTTAACCAGGCTCCGGCGTGAGAATAAGTACTGTTCTGAGAGAAAATAAACAGTGTGTGTATAGAGTGAATATAGAGAGAAAAAGATCCCCAACCTGAATGATGAAGGGTCCTATTTATAGCCGGAAGGTAAAGGAGGGAGGAGCAGCTGTGACAGCTGTGGGTGCGCGTCAGCTGTCCGACCAGGGGGAATATCCTCTTGGTCTGCTCTGTTGTGGCAGGCGTAGTGGTACACGTGGCGCGCTTGCATTTGCCCACGCTGGAAACCTTGTACTGACGACGTCAGTTCTGCTCCCTGATTTGCCGCAGGCCTACGTGGCGTCCTGCGGTTGGTGACACGTTTTGTCCTTATGTCTGGTAGAGCATCTTTGGTGCCACCTGTAGATCTTCCAGAAGTTTCTAGAAGCTTCTGGATTGCTTTGCTGATGTGGCTGCCAAGTGTGCTCAGAAAGTGGTATGGTCCCTGCCATGTAGACAGGAAATTGGGACCATACCTCTTCATTAATTGAAAACTCAAACATCGGTTATGATAATATTTACATATGTCACTTTGAGGAGAAAGGTATAAACCCCTTCATAGATTGCAAAAACTCAAACATCGGTTATGATAATATTTACATATGTCACTTTTGAGGAGAAAGGTATAAACCCTTCATAGATTGCAAAATGGATATCCTAGATAGACTTGATACACGGTTATTAAAGAATACACGTATAAGATTAACTTAGGCTACCAAATTGATCGATATCCTGTCTTGGACACTCGTATTTATCAATGAGCGGAAAAGTATCTGATCATATGATTTACATATATATATATATATATATATAGGGTGGGAGTTGGCTACAAAGTCCATTTTTCCTACAAAGTGTAAAAAGTCATAAAACACCATAATGTCAACAATAAAACATACTCAAAACTAGGGATGGCAATCAAACCCGAACCCGCTGGGTAAACCCGAAACCCGGCACATTTGGGATGGGTTTGGGGTCGGTTAATCGGGTTTGGGAATAGTTTTTATTTTTTTTTTTGCGGGTTTGGGATGGGTTTGGGATTTAGTGATATACCCATTTATCCAACCCAATTACCCGATAAAGTGTACCCGTTTACCCGATTCTATACCCGATATAATTTCTTTTATATTATTGAATATGTATATATATGATACATCCATTTTTAACACATATAGGTATTCTATTCCGTATACATTGTAGTTATTTGATATATATTTTTATAATGACAATACAAAATGTAACCGGTTAGTAGTTACCCGATAAATGCCCAATGGGTTTTGAGATGAGTATACCCAACGAGTAATCTTTTTAAATTAACGGGTTTACCCGAAACCCGCGGGTAAACCCGATACCCGATGGGTATTTACCCGTTAGAAACCCAACGGGTTTTGGGATGGGTTTGGGACAAGCTTATCTAACCGGGTTTGGGTTTGGGATTACCTAAACCCGTCCCAAACCCGACCCATTGCCATCCCTACTCAAAACCCCCCAAATAATAAAGTGAAGATTACTAAACGCCATATTTGTGGGTTTTGTGTTGTGTTTTGGATGATAAGGCTTTGATTATCGAATGACTAACATTAGTGTGTTTTATGTTGATTATCCTGTTGTGTTTTATATTCATAATTCTAGGATGGTGTGTTTGAAGTTTTTATGGATTGTTAGGGTTTGGATATTGTGTTTTAGTGATCTTCACTTTGTTATTTGTGGGTTTTGAGTGTGTTTTATGGGTGAAATTGTGGTGTTTTATGACTTTGTACACTTTGTAGGAAAAATGGATTTTGTAGTCGAACCCCACCATATATATATATATATATATATATATATATATATATATATATATATATATATATCTATACTATATAATAAAAGAAACCATTTTGAGGACACTTGTCATCATATTACGCCATATTTTATAGATAAATATTATTTTAGTTTAATCTTTTCTAATTAATTATAGATAATCCTTCTACTAAATATTTTTTAGTTTAATTTCTTATGGATAATTATTATTTAATTTAATCTCCTTCTCATTTATAATATTATTTATTTAACTAATAGAGTAAATTACGATTTTGCCCCTTGTGGTTATATCACTTTTACTCTTTTAGACTAAAAAGAATGTTTAACATCTGAGCCTCCAACGTCTTTTTTCTAATCTTTGTGGCCCCTAACGTCTTTTTTCTAACCCTTTTGGCCCCTAACATTAATTGATGGGATTAGTGTTAGGGGCCAAAAGGGTTAGAAAAAAAGACGTTTGGGGCTCAGATGTTAAAAAATTCTTTTTTGTGCTAAAAGGGTAAAAGTGATATAACCACAGAGGCCAAAATCGTAATTTACTCTAACTAATATTATTTATCATTTATACATTTACGGAGTTTTAAATAATAGGTTAAATTTATTGAGACTTCGTTTACAAATTTTGCTACAACAAAATAATCTATTTATATCAATCTAAATTTTTATCTATACTATATAATAAAACATTAATGTGTGACACATGTCGTTCATTGTAGATATTTATTTTATGATTTTCTCGCCTCACTTCCAAACTTATCTTATATTAATTAAATAAATAAATGAATAATGAGCTAATATTAAATTTTATCCTACTTTAAATTTCGAATACCATTCTTCTATTTTTCTAATAAAATATTATCTGAAATTGTAAATTGTTAATTTAAAACATTTTAAATAAAACAAATTATTTATCACGAAAACCAAACTTTGTATTAATATATTAAATATTTTTATTTTCACTATATAAAATTACATTTACTAACTTTTTAATTATTTGGTATATAAAATTACATTTATTTAACTCGTGTAATAAATGAGGTTTTTTAAAGATGTATTATTTTATTATTTGGTAACCAATATTATATTTATTCAACCCGTGTAATACATGTGGTTTTAAGGTTATAATTTTTTTAATTTGGTATATAAAATTACATTAATTCAACCCGTACAGTATCGTTCTTATATATATAACTTTTTATTATTTAATATATAAAATTATATTTATTTAACCCGTGCAATAAAGGAAGTTTTTAAAGATAGATATATGTTTTATTATTTAGTATATAAATTTATTTACTTAACCCGTGTAATACACGGGATTATAATCTAGTATATATATATAGGTGACACACTTTATTAAAGAGCTGTTCTTGTTATACATTTCAAAATTTCATTTCATTGTGCTACGTACATCATAAACGCTAAGACCATCATATACACACAAGGATGAAAGCATATGTACATTTTGTAGCACTGACGGATATCTATAAAAAACTGATAATATCATTAAACAAACAATATAAACTTACATAGATGTTGCTCATGAAGAGCCGCAAACTCGCGAAAAGGGATTTTTGGAAATTGCAACAACCACAAGTTGTATTAGAATTTTTCAGTTGATTACCTTAAATACCATGGTGGAAAAAAAAAAAAACATGGTGGAAAAAAAAAGTGGAATTACTAATCATGTGAAAAGTATGACTAAAGGTAAAATAAGCTAAAAATAAGTTTATATTATTTCAATATTTCGTATTCCTTGTAATATTATTACATATTATATTATAAATCAATAAAGTAATTTGAGATTTCAAAAATTGTGATGTTATTGTCTTGATCAAACCTTAGATGAGTTTGTTGCTCAAACATTTGATACAACTAAATCAAAGATCAAGTATAACCGATTCAACAAAGCTTAGTTTGTTCGTGAATGAATTGAATGTCTTATTGGCCCTCTTTTAAAAACTACTGTCGAATACCCAACTCCCGGATGACGTTAGATGGATCTTCGTTGACGTCAAGAGCCTTTATCTTCGTTACTACAAAAGAGCAAACCGTTAGCCTCGCCATAGAGGACCCCGGGAGGGGGATCCGTGACCAAGCTCCGGCGTGAGACTAAGTAAACTTGCCGGAAAATGAGAGGAGTTTCCTCCGATGAGTATAATCACCGGAAGGTTTCCTCTTTGATGTGAATCTAATTAATATGTGTGTGTATTAATTATGGGGGAATGTTAGTCGGAAGTTAATGAGAGGTGAGTAAATGAGAGTGTAGTAAATGAGAGTGTAGTAAATGAGAGGGTGCCGGAGATGATACCTTCCTTGGCTCCTTTATGCCTTCTCTTATATAATAGCCAGTTCTTATCTCATCAGAGATCTCCCACACGTGATCTAACGGTTTCTGGTAGTTCTCGGGGGGTGCAGACACGTGTCTGGCCCCCAACGGTGAGATGCCCCCCTTAATTAATGCCCAGCCGGAGAAGTACAGTAATTCAGACGAGATCCTTTTCTTATCGAGCATTAAATGAGTTCTGTTCCTTTTGCTAGCTGTCTCCCGCCCGTTACAAAAGAAGAGAAACCTTAATGGACAAGGCAGCTCTATCTTGTGGGCTTACACGTAATTGGGCTTTCAGAAAAATAGTCCAAAGCGGGTAAAGTGGGCTTCCCCACTGGCCCGTCGTCAAGTCATCTTTACTCCCTGGTTCTGAGACCCGAGGCTCATGATCCGGGGCTGAGTCACCACCGCTTAAAAGGATGGTTTTCTTTCTGTGGGCCCTCTCCAAGTCAGTTATAGTCTATCGTCCCCATTAATCATCACGTCGCCGAGCACCTATAGCGGGAGTTAATCCCCTAGTAACACGTGCCCCTTTTTTGAATTTTGAAGAGACCTTTGACATGACGATTACCTGCATGTCAGTTGTATCTTTTTAAATACCCTGTCCCCCTTTCCGGTTTCTCATTCAAACACTTCAATTCCTCTTCTTCCTCGTAGCCCTTTTTCTGAATCATAGCTTCTTCTCTGATCATGAGTCGTAGCGGCCGTTCATCGATAAGATCCATATTTTCAGCAAAGGATCTGAAATCCTTCGTTGAAGCGTACAACATCCCTGAACAATTTTCTCCTTCTTTGCCTGGCCCTAATGAGCCGGCGGAATGCACACCGGACAAGATACCCATCTATACACTGGCCTTCTCCTCCTGTGGGGTTCGGTACCCTCTTTCCACTTTCAAAGTCTCTCTGCTCCGTCACTTTGGTGTCCATTTTTCTCAGATTCACCCTTTAGGATTCATGAGGGTGGTTCATTTTGAATTATCCTGTGCAGCTATCTCGGGGGAGCCCTCTATTCCTCTGTTTTGCATGTTCTACAGGCTTATTTCAGACGGAGATTGGTTTACCTTTGCGAAACGACAGAACAATGTCTCGAAGCCCTGTTATAGTTTCATGCCCACCTCCACTTATCCAAAGGACTGGAAGAGTAGATTCATCTTTGTTTCTGCTGCTATGTTGCCGGAGTCCCCTCTGCCGAAGGATCTTGATGCCGCAATTGAAGACGTTGTTCCTACTCTGTCTGCAGCCGAAACCGTTCAGTGGAAACGGATGTGCGAGAATCCGACGAGGGCATTTACTTTTTCTGAAGGGATGCTTGCCATGGGAGGGTTGAGCCCCTCCTATCTGGTTCGTCCGAGGGCTTTCTTCGGCAAAAAGGGTACTTCTTTGTTCCTGATTTGTCACTTATGGTTACTCCCTTTTTTATGTTTTTAGAGGTCATGCAGTCATCTTTAGTGTCCCTTTCTTTTGTGTAGAGATAACTTTGTGGAGGTTACTTCAGGGTGATTCCAAAGATGTTAAGTATGTGGTTGACAACGAGATTGATCCTAGGTTGAATGCGGAGGTGCAGGTTGCTGGGGGATCCACTCAGGCCTGGGGCTCTACTGCAGTGGGTGGTGATGAAGAGAATCCATCTGATGAGGAGGAAAGTTCTCCTGACTTTCCTCCTATTCATCCTTCTGGCCAAAGCGATGATGAGGATGTGGAAATCCAGCTAGTTCGTAAGAGAAGATCTGCCAGTCCTCAGCCAGCCCCTGCTCCCCGTAACATCCGTCAAAGACTTCGGAGTGCCAGTGGTCAAAAACCTCCTCCTTCATCGAAAGCTGCTTCTGATCTCCCCCCTGCTGGGGTCAAAGGTTCCCTGTCCAAGCACTTGAGGTCTTCGAGCCTAGTGAGTGCTCCTTTGCCGGTAGGCTTTATCTTTTATTTTATTTTTTCTGTTCTTTGCCATGCCTCTGATGTTCTTTTTCTTACTTCTCAGGGGAGTTCCCGGGAGCCCATGGAGATTCCTACTGGTCCCTCTTCTCCATGTGTTCGGGATAAGACCTCTGAGGTGGGCGTAGCTCGTTTTTCCTCGGCTTTCGAGCTTTCGCCGTCCCGTGCTACTGGGACCAGTAAACCCACCCTCCTCAAAGGTCTTGCTCATCGATCTCCTCTTGCCCCTTTGTTTGCCGATCCCATCCCTCCTGTTTATGTTCCAAAATGGAAGGTGACTAGCTCCTCCGTGATAGGGACTCCTGAAGCTGCCAGGGATTTCCTGAACCATGCCGTCCCTCCTTCACATAAATTTGTAAACTCTGCTCTGAGGGACGATCTCTTCGAGGATCAATACAGCATGTCCCTGTGTGAAAGCTTCTTTAGGGGTGCTGGGATGTTGCAGAGAATCGACGATCTGAGGAGGGCAAATGAAGGGCTTAAGGCTGAGCTTAAGGCTTCCCAGTCAGTTGCTGCTGGGCTTAGGTGCCAAGTGGTTGATGCCGAAAGGAAGCTACAGGAGGAGAAGGTACATAGTCTTCCCCCCCCCCTTTTTTTATACTTACTGATCTTTTATCTAGGGGGCTGGAGCTATGCTTGAGAGGAAAGAACGGGCTTGTGAGCGGGAGATGGCAGCGTTGGTTGAAGAGAAGGAGGAGCTTGCTGCTGAACTGAAGCATTTGAAGGAAGTTGGCTCTGTTTCCCAGGAGCAACTTAATACCATGTATGCAGATTATGGGATAACTTCCGATGACAACCAACGATTGGCGGGGGAGAAGCACTGGCTGATTACCGAGGGCTTTGAGGCTTTTCTTGCTGTTGTTGCTCAGTCGGAGGACTTCAAGAGTGGATTGGAGGAGGTGTACAGGGCATACAGGGATGTTGGCTACCAGTCGGGATTAAAGGATGGCTATGCCTATTCTGCTCAAGGCCTGGGCAGAAAGGAGACTCCTCTTTACAATTCTAAAGCAAAGAAGAGGTTGTCCAAGCTGAATGAGGAGTTTGGGCGTAAAACCCCGGCCATCCTTGGGAAAATCCTGGAGCATCCCCTGATCTCTATTTATGAATTGAAAGCCTTGTTCTCCTCTGCCGGTCCTTCGTCTCCACCATCACTTTCCGGGGTGATCCCCAATGAATTCCAAACACTTAATACACTTCGATATGGTTGTAATAACTTTTACTTGCCCTAGGATACTTTTGCGTTTTGCTTGACTGCTTGGGTGGGGTCCTTTGTGTCGGGGACCACCTCAACTTTTAATCGTATGGGTTATGATTGTATATTGCTTCTTTGCTTTGCTGCCTGTTTCTTGCCGTGGTTGTTTGTCTTGCAGGGGTTCTTGCCGAAGGTCAGTTTGGTGCTTCCCCGGAGATTTTTAGACCGTTTGGCGAGGAGTCGTGTCTTTATTTTATCTTGTTGTATTTGTAATTTTGCATGTTGCTTATTCTTTCCAAAGTTATTGAGGCCTTTCTTTGTATATGTACTTTGTATTAATAAAGCGGATTCCCTTTCGTGGTCTTGTATGTAAGAGTGTATTTGTATTTTTTTTGTTTGTTTGTTAAACTATGATTTTCTGTTCGAGGCCAATCGGTGGACAAGTTTATAATGTGGCATTATGTTTTTAACTTGTTCTGTCCGTTTTGGGTTAGCTAGACCCTTATCAGCCCCACGGCCGGGCTTTTGGCATGTTTTGGATGCCTTGTACACGTGTGTTCGTTTGTTCTAGTTTAGATTTAATGGTGTTCATGGGCACGTCTTCCTAGGTACAATGTCCATTGT
Organism: Helianthus annuus; assembly: GCF_002127325.2. Classification (NCBI taxonomy): domain Eukaryota; kingdom Viridiplantae; phylum Streptophyta; class Magnoliopsida; order Asterales; family Asteraceae; genus Helianthus; species Helianthus annuus. The sequence goes on from NC_035433.2 coordinate 95,269,966, forward strand.
TTTTTCAAAAGGGGACGTGTTCCGTCCGTTCTTCATTTAATCTTTAGGGGGTTTACACTTCCCGTCGTAGATTGTTACAAAAGGTCTGTCTTTGGAGGATCCCCAGACTAACAGTTAGTTGTTACAAAAGTGGCTCTTGGCCGTTTTCTTTGGGGGTGAACCCCTTACACGTAATACTTCCTAAGCTGCATGAGATTCCAGGTCCTGGGGACCTCCTTGCCTTCAAGCGTTTCCAACTTACAAGTTCCCTTTCCATTTGCCCATGTGACTCGGTAGGGCCCCTTCCAGTTGGGGCCGAACTTTCCAGTGTTTTCTTGTAAGCTGGCTTCATTGGCTCTAAGGACTAGATCCCCCGGGACGAGGTTGAGCTTCTTCATCCTGGTGTTGTAATAACTTTCCAGTAGCTTTTTGTATTTGGCTTCCCTAACTGCTGCTATCTCCCTTCTTTCTTCCAACAGGTTCAAGTTCATTCTAAGGTCCTGTTCGTTTTCTTTATCTCGAAGCTTCATCTGGGCAGTCGGGGATCCTATCTCGGCGGGGATGACAACTTCCGTCCCGTAGGTAAGGCTGAACGGGGTCTCCCCATTGTAACTTTTGGGAGTGGTTCTGTATGCCATAGCACAAATGGAAGTTCTTCCAGCCAGCCTTTTTGTTTTCTTCCAAGCCTTCCTTTCATTCCCTTGATGACGCTTTGGTTAGCTCTCTCCACCAATCCGTTACTCTGGGCATGGGTGATGGAGGTAAACACTTGTTGAATCCGCATCTGCTCGCACCATGGTTTGAAAGGCCTTCCGGCAAATTGGACCCCGTTATCGCTCACCAGCTCCTTTGGAACCCCATACCTGCATATGATGTTATCCAATATGAACCTCCTCATCTGTTCTCCAGTAATCTTTGCCAGGGGCTTCGCTTCGATCCATTTGGTGAAATAGTCGATGGCTACCACCACGTATTTGACCCCCCCCCTCCCCCAGGGCCCTCCCGGAAAGGCCCAATTATGTCGATGGCCCATTTTTGGAATGGCCAGGATGTTGATACCGGTACCATGGGGTGTTTGTGCCGGTGGGTCATTGGTGCATGTACTTGGCAGTTATCACATTTCTTGATTTCCTCAGATGCTGTTTCGTACATTCGTGGCCAGTAAAATCCTGCATTCATTGCCTTTCTCACTATCGTCCTTAGCCCCGAGTGCATTCCGCAAATCCCCTCGTGCATTTCTCTAACCACATATTCAGCCTCTTCCATGTCAACACACTTCAGGGACGGGCCCAGATATGATTTTCGATATAGCTCCCCCTCGATTAGTTCATATTGTAGGGCTCTGACCCTTATCTTTCTGGCTGCCCGTTCCCACTCGGGTAGAATTCCGTCCCGGAGGAACTTAATGATTGGTGTCATCCATGTTTCCTGAGTACCCTCAATCGCAGCAACCTCCTTTGCGTTAAGGGAAGGAGATGTCAAGACCTCCACCTTGATTTCTTTCGCGAGATGGTCGAATGCTACCGAGGCCAGCTTACTGAGGGCATCAGATTTCCTGTTTCTTCCACGGGGGATATACTCCAGTTTGAAAGTTTTGAATGCCTTAGCCATCTCTCTTACTTTCGCCACGTATTGGGCCATGGTGCCATCTTTGGCTTCATATTCTCCTTGGTATTGTTTCACTACCAGTTGTGAATTAGTGCTAGCCTCTACGTGTCTTGCTTTCATTTTTTGTGCCAGCCTCATCCCCGCTAGGAGGGCCTCATACTCTGCAGTATTGTTGGTGTTCTCGAAATCCAACCTTATGGCATACGTCAGCTCGACCCCCTCGGGGCTTACCAGTGTGATTCCTGCCCCACTCCCTTCTTCACTGGATGCTCCGTCGGTGAGTAACTTCCACACCGCCTCGTCTTCCTTCTCTCTTTCTTCTTTCTCTAAGGCTTCCCATTTTAATAGTTCCTTCTCTTCGTCCTCAGGGACCTCTGCCAAGAAGTCGGCCAGTATCTGTCCCTTCATGGCCGTCCTGGGCTTAAACTCCAGAGAGTGTTCCCCTAACTCCACAGCCCATTTAGCCAACCGTCCTGACAGCTCCGGCCTCCTGAGTATCTTCTGAAGGGGTTGATCGGTCATCAAGGTAACCTTGTGCCCTTGGAAATACCTCCGGAGTCTTCGAGACGCGAAGACAAGAGCTAATGCGAGTTTCTCCAGGGGCATGTATCGTTCCTCGGGCCCCTTAAGCGTTCTGCTAATGAAATATATGGGGATCTGTCTCCCCTCCCGTTCTACCATCATAACCGCACTTATGGTCGTTTTCGAGGCGGTTAGATACAGGAGCAACGGGTCTCCGGGTACCGGGGTGGCCAACGTCGGGAGCTTGCAGATGTAAGCTTTCATTTCTTGGAAGGCAGTCTCAGCCTCTATGGTCCAGTTGAACTTGTTTGTCTGGAGGCAGTCTTTCAACACTTTCATGAAGGGAAGAGTCTTGTCGGCTACTTTAGACAAAAAACGGTTTAACGCTATGAGTCTCCCGTTTAGCTGCTGGATATCCTTCAGGGACCTGAGAGATCGCATTTCGGCTACAGCCTGGGTTTTTTCCGGGTTAGCTTTGATTCCTCCTTTGGTGACCACTACTCCCAGGAAACTCCCTTCCTCTACCCCGAAACAGCACTTTCCGGGGTTTAGCTTCATGTTCACATCTTGCATAGTGTTGAGAGTTTCGGCTATGTCATCTACCATGACCATCTCCGTCTAGCTTTTGATAACAATATCGTCGACGTACACTTCTAAGTTCCTTCCTCGTTGCTCCTTAAACAAGGTGTTCATGAACCTCTGATATGTGGCCCCAGCATTCTTGAGGCCGAAGGGCATCTTGGTATAGCAGAATGTCCCTTCATCTGTGATGAAGGCGGTTTTTTCCTCGTCTTCTATTGACATCTGGATTTAGTGGTACCCCTTGTAGGCGTCCAGGAAGCACTTCAGGGGGTATTGGGACAAAGAGTCCACTTGGGTGTCTATCTCCGGGAGGGGATAACAGTCCTTAGGGCATGCTTTGTTTAGGTCTTGAAAATCGATGCACATCCTCCACCCCCCGTCCTTCTTCTGCACCATAACAGGATTGGCGATCCAGGACGGGTACTTCACCTCCCTGACTATCCCTGCCCTGAGCAGCTTTCGGGTCTCTTCACAAGCAGCCCTTCTTTCATTAGGTCCCATGCTCCGCTTTTTCTGCTTTACCGGCTTCGCCCATGTGTAAGTGTTGAGCCGGTGTTCGTTTAGGCTCCGGGGGACTCCCATCATGTCCCCATGTTGAAACGCAAACACATCTATGTTATGGAGGAGCAACTCCTTCAGGGCACTCTTGCATTTGTCACTTAAGTGGCTCCCCACTTTGACTGTTTGTTCTGGGAACCTGTCACAGAGGACCCATTCCTCTACTCCCTTCCCCTGTGATTTTTCTGGTGCTTCTTCTTTGGATACGGAAGAGACTACTTCATAAGCGGATTTAACCCACGCAAGACCCTTGGATCGGCAGTATGAAGAATACACCGAGTCTCGAAGCAGGACCTTATCTACACCACACTCAAAGCCAAAAACCCACTCTAAATCTCACAGCAAACCACCCTCAACTCCGTCTAAGCCTAAGAAGGACGACGATAGGCACACATCCAATGAGAATAGCGTCCACCCTAAGAAGAAAGTGGTCGATGATGCACCTCGCGCCAGGGGTTGCACGTATAAGTACTTCGTTTCTTGCAAACCCTGAGATTTTACTGGAGAGAAGGGCGCGGTGGATTGTATGACCTGGTTAGACGAAATGGACATTGTTGTGGACATCAGTGGTTGTGCTGAGAGAGACGTGGTGAAGTTTGTATCCCAGTCGTTCAAGGGTGAAGCCCTAGCGTGGTGGAGATCTTTGGTTCAGGCCTTAGGGAAGGCTGTTTTGTATAGCATGACATGGGAGGAATTTATCGCTCTCATCAAGGAAAATTACTGCCCTCAGCACGAGGTTGAGAAGATAGAGTCTGACTTCTTATCGTTGGTCAAGAAGAACCTGGATTGCCAGGCTTATCTCACGACTTTCAACACTCTGTCGAGATTGGTTCCGTACCTTGTTACACCGGAACCCAAACGGATCGCGCGCTTCATTGGGGGTTTGGCCCCAGAAATAAAAGCTAGCGTGAAGGCTTCTAGGCCTGCTACCTTCAGATCCGTGGCAGATATATCTCTGTCTCTCACGCTGGATGCAGTGAGACAGAGATCGTTGAGAAACGCTGATAACGAGAAGAGGAAACGTGAAGATGATGATTCACGTAGATCTAACAAGAAGCATCGGGGCAATCGTGACCACAAGAAGGGGTCAGAGAGCAAGAAGAACGATCGAAAGTCGGGCGATAAGCCCTTGTGCAAGGTTTGTCAGAAGCACCACTTCGGAAGGTGCAGATTTGAAAAGAAATCCCAGCTGAAGGCGTGTGGGATATGCAAGTCCTTTGAGCATAGGACTCTTGAGTGCAAGAAACTCAAGGATGCAACTTGCTATAGTTGCAACGAGAAAGGGAACATCAAGACTAACTGCCCGAAGATAGCGAAGAAGGCTGAAGAAGGGAAAAAGACCAATGCGAGGGTCTTTCAAATGGATGTTAAAGAGGCTATCCAGAACGACAACGTCATAACCGGTACGTTTCTTTGCAACGATGTATTCGTAAGAGTATTGTTTGATTCTGGAGCAGATAAATCCTTTGTGGATGATAAGTTCTGTGAATTGTTAAAATTGCCTGTTAAAGCCTTGAATGTGAAATATGAAGTAGAACTAGCTGACGGGACTATGGGAACAGTCTCAACTGTTTTAGATGGATGTGTTATATCCATTAGGAATCACTCATTTCCTTTATCCCTGTTACCCTTTAAACTTGCTGGTTTCGACGTAGTATTGGGTATGGATTGGTTATCGCATAACCAAGCCCAAATCGTGTGCAACCAGAAGCAAGTGGTAATCAAGACTCCGTCTGGAGAACCGCTCACCATTCAGGGAGATACTCGACATGGATTGCCTGCACAAGTATCTATGCTAAAGGCATCCAGATGTTTGAAGAAAGGATGTGTCATTTATATGGCACAGGTGACTATTGGGGAGGAAAAGCCCAAGATTGAAGACATTCCAGTCATCTCTGACTATCCTGAAGTATTCCCAGAAGAACTGCCTGGTTTGCCACCAGACAGGCAAGTGGAATTCAGTATCGACATCATTCCGGGAGCAGCGCCTATTGCGAGGGCACCTTATAGATTGGCACCCACGGAAATGAAAGAATTGAGGACGCAGCTAGAGGATCTGCTAGCCAAAGGTTTTATTAGACCAAGTTCATCTCCTTGGGGAGCACCAATCCTGTTCGTCAAAAAGAAAGATGGTTCGATGCGTCTATGCATCGATTACCGTGAGCTGAATAAAGTTACAATCAAGAATAGGTATCCTTTGCCTAGGATCGACGATCTGTTCGATCAGTTGCAAGGAGCGAGTTACTTTTCCAAGATTGACCTGAGGTTAGGGTACCATCAATTGAAGGTCAAGGATGAAGATGTGCACAAAACTGCATTTAGGACTCGTTATGGTCATTTCAAGTTCCTAGTGATGCCTTTTGGGCTCACCAATGCACCTGCCGCATTCATGGATCTCATGAATCGCGTTTGTAAGCCTTATTTGGATAAATTCGCCATTGTCTTCATCGATGACATCCTCATTTACTCCAAAAGTCAAGCTGACCACGAGAAGCATCTTCGATGTATTCTCAAACTGCTTCATCAAGAAAAGCTTTATGCCAAGTTCTCTAAATGTGAATTTTGGCTACGAGAAGTCCAATTCCTTGGACATGTTGTCAGTGAGCGTGGTATCCAGGTGGATCCCGCCAAAGTTGAAGCCGTCATGAACTGGCAGGAGCCCAAGACACCTAGGGAGATTCGCAGTTTCCTAGGTCTAGCAGGATACTACAGACGCTTTGTAACAACTGTCACTAAAATCCATAATTAGGATGGTAATTAGTTATTAAGAGAACCCTAATTGAGACACCCAAGTGATTCTACGCAAACCCTAAAATTTCCAGAACAATCAGAATCAGGATCAGGGCCCCTAAAACTCAAGGGGGGCAAAACCCTAGTTACGATTATCTAAATAACTTGTTGGCCGTTTTGAATTTTACAATTTTATCAACTCAGCTAAGCTACTTAGACACGAAGCTACCTATAGAAAATAGGTGACCACTCGCGTAGCGCGACGCCCATGGGGGTACCCCTCGCGCTACGCGACAGGGACAAATTTCGCGTAACATAGGTTACCACTCGCGTAGCGCGACGCCTATAGTGATACCCCTCGCGCTACGCGACAGGGTCAAATTTTGGGTATAAATAGAGGGGTCTGGCACTTGCATTTTGGTGTTAATTCGACGAAGAAATTCACTTCGTAGACGAAGTTATACACTATTTACTACAAAAAACACACACGATTCACGAAGTGCTGCCGCAATCAGGGTATAACTCGATCGCTATTACGATTCAACGTCCGATCGATTATAACTATCCAACGATAGTCCAGGTGCTGCTCAAATGAGCTTGTACTTTGATTATTCGTCGTGATTTCAACTTGAATATTAGAGTGTTGTTCGAATTCGGACTATGCTCTGTTATTCGTTGTGAATCCGATTGAATTATCGAGTATTGCACTGATTAATCGTTGTGAGGGTTTGATCTCGTGAATTGACGTAACTGCTGAATTAGTTACTAACCTATTGTGTGTGTGCATTATTATTAAATTAGGTTAAATCAAGGCTAATCAGTAGGCTTATACCTTGCCCGTTAAATCTGCAATGTGAGTCATTCTTCTTTTTAACTGTTTTCTCACAGTTTGTGAGTAAGTATTACAAAACTTCAAGTTATTTTCCAAGGTTATAATTACAGGGATTAAGTCGTGGTTATCTTAACCGCTGGTTAATGGGGTATTGTGCACATTACTAATTTCTCACGGTTAGGCAATAAGCCCTAACATGGGTTAGGCTAATAAGACCTAACAGTGACAAAACGTCACTAATTGGGTGACTGGACCCAATAGTGGTATGACCATCGTCACACGGGTGGCAAGACCAGATATTAATTAAGATACTGCCATAGTAATCGCTCTTATGCTGTAATTTGTAACTATGTGTCATTTTTATCAAAATGAATGATTCACTCAGTATTTCCCCGCTGACAAAACCTTTTTACAACATGTTTCAGGTGACCTACTGAATTAAGTACACGTGCTACGGAGCACTATCAAGCTTGAAGTGGTGGCTCAAATAAAATAAATAAACATGTTTGTAAAATAATGAAATTATGATATTTACGGGGTTTATCCTAAATGTAAATAAATAATACTCGGGCAAAATTTTCAAGTTTAAAACGATCCTGTTAAGACTTCCGCTATAAAAATAAATACCACGGGATTTTCTGTCCCGCGGCTCCCGAAACGGGTCAAACCGGGTCGGGGGCCGTGACAGAAAAAGGTGGTATCAGAGCCACTGATCAAGCCACTGATTTAAGCCTATTAAGTATTTAGAAAATACTTAATTTTATTAAATTGCTATTTTGTGATTATGTGCTTTATTATCTGATTAATTGCATATAGTATGGAACAGATTTTATATGTTTAGCAATTAATAAATAAATTAGACTAAAATTTTAGTGCCTTTACAAGTCTAGAAGTCTTATTCAGTATATATATAAATTTATAAATAAAACTTAAGGGTACTTTAAAATTCTAATTGTTCTGGTAGTTAAACACATATTTCTATCAAAATTTGTTATAAATTCTGACATAATAATTGTGTGTATTATGCAAAAACAGCATGAATGATTTGTCTGATACCTTTCAAAATTTAAATCTCTATCCAATAAGAGTAGAAGTTTCCAGAGATTTTAATAGATATATACCAGATATGGAGGAACCTATAGAATTTAATGTTTTACCTCTCGAGCCTAAGAAACCGGAAATTGAAGAAAGTTCTAGGCAAATTAAGGGGTTACCATCTCAAGAAGAAATAGATATTACAATAACAGACTATAGTATTATCAAGACTATTAATGAAACACAACTATCAATGAACTTAGAACCAGCTATTCCAAACCTTTCAGTACACTCGCAACCTTTCGAAATAGACGAATGGTTGACTCATGAAATGCAGTTACAGAACAATCCCTATAAACTTTTTCCTCAGTTCCAACTGAAACCTTTACCAAATCCACCTAAGAGTAACAAGAATACAGTTAGACTCCACCAGTTCAACCAAGAATTTATAAATATTGGGAATAGGATCCAAGAGATTGGAAAACAAATCTCCTGGAAATACGATCCAAGGAAACAACGTTACTAGATTATTATTTAACAAAAGGATCGGGAATTTATGAAATTGCGATTATGTAATAGTAATAGTAAAATTGGCATGTGTGAAATAGAAAATAAAATAGTTATATATAGAAGCATGATCTAATGAAAATCTTAGAACATTTACAAATTTGGGTTCGTCTACGTGATTATGTGCAATTAAGTAACATAGGATTATTTCTTATATACTAATTATTTATCTATAAATTAGTTGTCCAATGGAAAACGCTAATAATGAACCAGTTAACGAGGATAATCAATCCGAGCAACAATCAGGGGGTCAATATATGACTAGGCAGGATATAGAAAATATCGTTGCTCAAGGGATAGCCAATACTATTCCAACAATGATTGCTCAGGGGATAGCCAACGCTATTCCAGCAATTGTCACTGCTGTTAAAAATCCCGTAGAACCACAGCAAATTATTCCTAGCAAACGTATTTCTGAAGATAATTTCAGTAATAGCGTAAACGGAGACAATGATCATGTTAATCATGATAAAGAACCGCGACAAGCTCCGCTCCCTAAGAAAAGGAAAGCTGCAACGCCTGGTTGCACTTATAAGGAGTTTCTTGCCTGTAAACCTGTAGAATTCGCAGGCAATGAAGGGGCAACTGCGGCACTGCGTTGGTTAGAGAAAACCGAGGCAGTGATCAGAATAAGTAAATGTGTTGAGGAAGATAAGGTTATGTACGCTTCGCACCTTTTCAAGGAAGAAGCATTAGAATGGTGGAATACAGTGTTACAAGCCAAAGGAAGTGACGTAGCCTATGCCATGGGGTGGGAAGAATTTAAGCAAATAATAGAAAGAAAATTCTGTCCCGAATATGAAAAAGAGCAGATGGCGAATAAGTTTTTAAGTCACCGAATGATAGATGTAGATTGCCGAGGGTATACTTCAAAATTCTTTGAGTATGCCAGAATTGTACCTACTCTGGCTTCGCCGGAACCGGTACTTATCTCTCGCTATATCTGGGGTTTGATTAGTGAGATTCGTGACATTGTCAAAGCTGCGAGACCCCGCACGATTGACGATGCGGTAGAATTAGCTAACACTCTAACTGACGGAGTGGTACGCACACGGGAAGAAAATAGGAGGAAGGATTTAGCCCAGAAAATTTCCCAAGAATTTCATATAGGTAATAGTAACAATTTTAAGAAAAGAGAAAACGGGCGATTTTCCACTATTCCATTTTGCGATATCTGCAAAGGAAAGCATTTTGGAAAATGCAAAGGATGCTGCAATTTTTGCAAAATTCCAGGACATCGAGAAGAGGATTGCAGGAAAAAGAAGGCAATCACTTGCTACAATTGCGGAGAACCCGGACACTTCAGAACAAGCTGCCCGAAATTAGGCAATTCAGCAAACGAAAAGACGAAACCTGCAGAAGGGACTACCAAGAAAAACGCAAGAGCTTTTCAATTAACTACTCAGGAAGCTGAACTCATTCCTGACATCATAGTTGGTACGAGTATTATTTGACTCTGGTACAAACCAAGGTTTTATAAATACTTCATTCGGTCAAACTCCTAACCTATCATTAATCAAACTTAGGCAAATCTTTACAGTCAAAATAAGCAAAAAGGAAAATATAGAACTCTCAGGTCATAGAATTTTTCGCCAATCTAATTCCTTTAAAATTAGCCGAGTTTGATGTATGTTAGAAATAGATTGAGTAGTAACCAACCCTGCTCAAATTCTCCGTAATAAGAACTTTATAGAAAATCCAGGCACCCGCCGGAGAAGTATTTATGATTACAGGAAATAAACTACGTAAGGTCACATGATGAATCATGAAGGTATTCACTTAGATCCTGCTAAGATAGCAGCAAATCACTAAAATGGAAGATTTCGCAATCCTTAAATGGAAATTAGGAATCTTGTAAATTTAGCCAGATACTATAGGCAGTTTATTAAGGAATTCTCTTAGATAGATATATCCTTAATTAAGCTAAAACAGTTAATTCTAAATAAGAACTTAAACAAAAAGAAGCCTCTAGCATAAATTAACAAAAAAAATTCCAATCCTAGCCTTACCAGAAGGAACAGAAGATTTTAAAGGTATACGGTGATGCTTCAAAACTAGAAATTGGGTATATGGTAATGCAACACAAAAAGGTAATTGTGTATGCATCAAGGCAATTGCAAAAGCACGAAGAAAGCCTTACCCCTTGTAAGCTTAAAAAATTAGAAACCACAAGTTACCTTTAAGATTAGGAAACATTATCTAAGTAAGTTTACTATCCATATGGGTCATAAGAATTTAAGATATATATTGGAGCAACAAAAATTAAACATGAGGAAAAGAAAATCTTCAGTAACTACACCTGTGATATTCAGTATCACGAAGAAAAGACTGAAGACGGTTAGAAGAATTATACAAATAACAAACAAGAGCCGTCGAAGTTCAAGTTGGAGACAAAATGCTATTGAAAATATTTCCTTGGAAAGGAATTTAAGAAGCTAAGTCTAAGATACGTAGAGCCATTCCCAGTGGTCCAACGGATAGGACCAGTTGCTTATCACCCATAACTACCAAAAGACCTAGTTGGAGTACATAATGTGTTCCATGTATTCAATCTCAAGAAAAGTGTAGCAAAACAAATCCCTGGCCGTACCTCTTCAAGATGTAGAGGTAAACAAGAAGTTTAAGTTCATAGAAAACCCCCTACAAATAGAAGATCGGAAGATTAAGTTTCTCAAACACAAACGACTAGTGCTAGTAAAAGTCAAATAGGAACCCAGGAGAGGACCAGAATACACTTGGGAACTGGAATCAGAAATGAATCGCAAATATCCTCATTTATTCCAATAAATCTCGAGGACGAGATTTTTCTTAAGGTGGGGAGGATGTAACAACTGTCACTAAAATCCATAATTAGGATGGTAATTAGTTATTAAGAGAACCCTAATTGAGACACCCAAGTGATTCTACGCAAACCCTAAAATTTCCAGAACAAGCAGAATCAGGATCAGGGCCCCTAAAACTCAAGGGGGGCAAAACCCTAGTTACGATTATCTAAATAACTTGTTGGCCGTTTTGAATTTTACAATTTTTTCAACTCAGCTAAGCTACTTAGACACGAAGCTACCTATAGAAAATAGGTGACCACTCGCGTAGCGCGACGCCCATGGGGGTACCCCTCGCGCTACGCGACAGGGACAAATTTCGCGTAACATAGGTTACCACTCGCGTAGCGCGACGCCTATAGTGATACCCCTCGCGCTACGCGACAGGGTCAAATTTTGGGTATAAATAGAGGGGTCTGGCACTTGCATTTTGGTGTTAATTCGACGAAGAAATTCACTTCGTAGACGAAGTTATACACTATTTACTACAAAAAACACACACGATTCACGAAGTGCTGCCGCAATCAGGGTATAACTCGATCGCTATTGCGATTCAACGTCCGATCGATTATAACTATCCAACGATAGTCCAGGTGCTGCTCAAATGAGCTTGTACTTTGATTATTCGTCGTGATTTCAACTTGAATATTAGAGTGTTGTTCGAATTCGGACTATACTCTGTTATTCGTTGTGAATCCGATTAAATTATCGAGTATTGCACTGATTAATCGTTGTGAGGGTTTGATCTCGTGAATTGACGTAACTGCTGAATTAGTTACTAACCTATTGTGTGTGTGCATTATTATTAAATTAGGTTAAATCAAGGCTAATCAGTAGGCTTATACCTTGCCCGTTAAATCTGCAATGTGAGTCATTCTTCTTTTTAACTGTTTTCTCACAGTTTGTGAGTAAGTATTACAAAACTTCAAGTTATTTTCCAAGGTTATAATTACAGGGATTAAGTCGTGGTTATCTTAACCGCTGGTTAATGGGGTATTGTGCACATTACTAATTTCTCACGGTTAGGCAATAAGCCCTAACATGGGTTAGGCTAATAAGACCTAACAGTGACAAAACGTCACTAATTGGGTGACTGGACCCAATAGTGGTATGACCATCGTCACACGGGTGGCAAGACCAGATATTAATTAAGATACTGCCATAGTAATCGCTCTTATGCTGTAATTTGTAACTATGTGTCATTTTTATCAAAATGAATGATTCACTCAGTATTTCCCCGCTGACAAAACCTTTTTACAACATGTTTCAGGTGACCTACTGAATTAAGTACACGTGCTACGGAGCACTATCAAGCTTGAAGTGGTGGCTCAAATAAAATAAATAAACATGTTTGTAAAATAATGAAATTATGATATTTACGGGGTTTATCCTAAATGTAAATAAATAATACTCGGGCAAAATTTTCAAGTTTAAAACGATCCTGTTAAGACTTCCGCTATAAAAATAAATACCACGGGATTTTCTGTCCCGCGGCTCCCGAAACGGGTCAAACCGGGTCGGGGGCCGTGACACGCTTCATCGAAATTTTTTCAAGAATTGTTGCACCCCTAACTTCCTTGACTAGGAAGAGTATAAAGTTCAATTGGGGCCCTAAGCAGCAAGAAGCTTTTGATATCCTCAAACAAAAGCTGAGCAATGCTCCAGTATTAACATTGCCGGAAGGAATGGAAGAATTTGTCATATATTGTGATGCATCACACACCAGTATGGGTTGTGTGCTTATGCAGAGGGGCAAGGTGATTGCCTATGCTTCGCGACAATTGAAAGTGCATGAAAAGAACTACACCACCCATGACTTGGAGTTGGGTGCCGTTGTATTTGCACTAAAGCTCTGGAGACATTACTTGTATGGCATTAAATTTGTGATCTATGCTGACCACAAAAGCCTTCAGCATCTGTTCAATCAGAAAGATCTGAATATGAGGCAGCGACGTTGGATGGAAACCCTAAACGACTATGACTGTGAAATAAGATACCATCCAGGCAAGGCCAACGTAGTCCCAGATGCCTTGAGCAGAAAAGAAAGAGTGAAACCAATTAGGATCAATGCCAAGAGCATTGAAATCAAGAACAGTCTGAATGAACGATTGTTAGCTGCACAGAAAGAAGCTGTGTTAGAAGCTAACTATCCAAACGAAAAGTTAGGGGTAACTGAGGAGCAGTTATCCTATGGCAAAGACGGAATTCTGAGATTGAATGGAAGGATATGGGTTCCTGTTTATGGAGGTCTTCGTGACGTTATCCTCCAGGAAGCCCACAATTCCCGATATTCCGTTCACCCTGGTGCTGATAAAATGTACCAGGACTTGAAGGCAAACTTTTGGTGGATAGGCTTGAAGAAGTCTATAGCCACCTACGTAGCAAAGTGCTTGACTTGTGCGCAAGTGAAAGCTGAGCATCAAAAGCCGTCATGCTTGCTACAACAGCCTGAACTTCCCGTGTGGAAGTGGGAAATGGTGACGATGGATTTTATCACCAAGTTACCAAAGACAAAGAAGGGAAAATATACAATATGGGTAATAGTCGATAGACTGACTAAGTCAGCACATTTCCTACCCATAAAGGAGACTCATAGCTCCGATATATTAGCCCAGTTGTTTGTAGACAAGATTGTAGCCCTTCATGGCGTGCCTGTGTCTATCATCTCTGATAGAGATACCAGATACACGTCACACTTTTGGAAAAGCTTCCAACAATCTTTGGGCACACGTTTGAATTTTAGTATGGCTTACCACCCTCAGACGGATGGACAGAGTGAGTGTACGATCCAAACGTTGGAAGACATGCTTCGTGCATGTGCAATCGACTTAGGTGGCAGTTGGGATAACCACCTACCATTGGTCGAATTCACCTATAACAACAGCTACCATACCAGCATTAAGGCTGCACCTTTTGAAGCTCTATATGGTAGAAAGTGTAGAACGCCCGTTTGTTGGGCAGAGGTTGGAGATGTCCAGATGACAGGACCTGACATAATATTTGAAACAACGGACAAGATTGTCCAAATTCGCGATCGATTGAAAGCTGCCCGAGACAGGCAGAAGAGCTACGCAGATCTGAAGCGTAAGCCTTTCAATTTCGAAGTGGGCGACAAGGTTTTGCTTAAGGTATCACCCTGGAAGGGGGTGATGCGATTCGGTAAGAAAGGCAAGTTGAGCCCGAGATATATTGGACCCTTCGAGGTAATCGAACGTGTCGGATCGGTTGCCCACAAATTAAACTTACCGGAAGAGCTTAGCGGTATCCACAATGTGTTCCACATCTGTAACTTGAAGAAGTGTTTCGCTGATGAATCACTGGTGATACCGCTTACAGATGTACACATCGAGGAGAACTTAAATTTCGTTGAGAAACCTGTGTCGATCGAGGATCGACAGGTTAAGAAACTTCGCAGGAAGTATATACTGATAGTGAAGGTAAAATGGGATGCCCGTAGAGGTCCCGAATACACGTGGGAGGTAGAGTCCACGATGAAAGAAAAGTACCCTCATTTATTTCAATAAATCTCAAGGTCGAGATTTCTTTTAAGGGGGTGAGGATGTAACACCTCGAAATTTTGCGTCCAATAATGTATTGACACGTGTCGTATGTTTACACGTGGTGCTAAATACTAAATAAAGGACTAAAGTTGACAAACATAGAGAGTATGTGAATCCGAGGGTTCATAGTGTCAACAAGGGATAAATATATTGTACATTAACCCTAAATGATGCCCGTACCTTCAAACGAATGAATCATGGATCATACGGATCGAAATGTGGAAGAAGGTGAGAAATTACAAACTACAGGGGTCAAATGTGTCAACATGTTAAAGTTATACCTCTGAGTTACCTTTTGATAAACCCGGAGCTTTGTAGCGGTTAATTATGCTCACTAGAATACTCGAAAAAAATTTCATAAAGTTTCGTTATCGTATGAGCAAGTTGTGATCAAATTCGTATGCGAGGGATTAAAACGTCAACGTTGAAAGTTAGGACTTTTCGGGTAACAATAAAGTTAACCGGGGACTTAAAGAAATGGGTATAAGTCTTGAAGCCCCTAAGCGTTAATTTTTAAGGCTCAATATGCATGAAACTGATGGCCAATCAGTGTTTGAAGAGCCAAGGATCAAATCGCAAAAATCAAAAATTGTAGATCTGGTGCAGAAGGGGGTCGCGCGACGCGAGGCCCAAGGGGGGTCCTTCGCGTCACGCGAGGGCCTCTCTGGCCGTTTTTCTTTTGCTCCATGCTTGCCTCTTCACTCTAAACCGACTTAGTTCCATTAATGTAGCAGCATGGGCGCCCCCTACATGCTTTAGGGCCCTTAGAGACACTTGTTGATGATCAATGAGCATGGGTAGACTTGGTTGTCAACAATCTAGAGCCTTATGAACACTATATAAAGGCCTTCATGTGCAACAAGTTCTTCACACCTTTCTCTTGCATTCTGATCATTTCTGGAGCTCCAAAGCAGAACCAAGCCATCCCTAGTCGTGCATAGGACTTTGGTAAGCTTCCTTAACCTTTCTTAGTTGAGTTTTTGGTTAGTTATAGCTTAAAAGTCGAACCGTCGTAATTAACGGTTGAGTTAACGGTTAATCACAAATGGTCCAGTGATTAGCCGAATCAAAGGTAGTTATTTGTTGGTAATTATGTGGGCTTTAAACCCTTAAGAGGGCACCCTCTGATTCCCACTCTAACTAGTCCAAATGTCGAGTCAAACTTGCTTAGAAAAAGTCAACATAATGCTAAATTGCGATTTTATGCATAATCAGTAATGTAGTTGGCATGTAACCCGTTTTAACACTCATATAACATGATAATAAGTATATTAACTAGTCTAAGCTTGTTTGATCCGGCCATTTTCTGTTTTGACCCGGTTCGGAACCGAAAGTCGCAAAACTTTGACTTTTGCTTTGACTTCAGTTCTGACCCGTTATGGTATGATTTAGATATGCCTTAGGACTCTCTTAGGACCGGGTTACATGATGGTATAATCCTCTGTGACCGGTTCATTGTTTGTCCGAGTCTTTAGCACATTTCCGTTAAACGCCTAAAAGTTGACCATAACGCCCTTTTAACTTTAAAACGAGAATTTTGGACATGTGAAGGGACAATAACCTTATTTACTGATTTCTAAGCATGTTCCAAAAATTTCACATCAATCCGAGGTCTAGAATAGGAGTTATGCTAAATAGCGCAATTACGGAAACTTTAGTAATTAAACGGCGCATTTAGCATAAAAGCCTATCTAAACCCAAATTTTGATCCAAACCTTTTACAGACTGATGTAAAATAATATTTTAGGATTTTTAAAGATTTTTAATCATTTTTAACCTGCTCATAACCTGCGGTTATGGCATCGGTTCGGTAAATACCGAATATACCCTTTTTGGACATAACTTGAGTTCTACTAGGTATTTTGACCCGATTCCAGTTGCTACTGATTTTAAATAATAAATAGAGTATTTTGGACTTTATAAACTGTTTGGAAAACTCAGATTTCCTGTAGAACTCAGAAACCTCTTTTATAATCTTTAAATTGACCGAAATACCACTACGGGGCATTTATTGGATTTAAACTCATTACGGGCATTATGGAAGGTATCCTACGGATACCACAACCTCTTTAAAGCATATTGACTTAGGAAACCTGTGTAGGACTCTCATGGTTACCCGTTACGCCTTTTGCGCGCACGGTTCGGTTTATGTAACTAGTTTACATAAACTAGCCGAAACGGGTCAAACCTTATCGTTTATACTCCAAAATCCAGAGTGTGGTTATTATACCCATATAAAACAGGTCTTCAAACTTGTTGGGTCCAAACCACATTCCATTCCCGGTTTTCGCCTTTCACGCGACTAAACTGTATATATCCTTTGAAACTGACCGGTCTAAGCTAAGGCTAAATTAAAGACCCGTTAGGATTCTAATAGGTTGTTTAAACCTTCGTTCCAGAATAGGAGACCAGTAAAAGAAACTTGCATTTATTTGTTAAGGATATTACTTGCTCAGGTAAATACTTTTAACTTATTTTCCGTTATACGGGCTTGGGTTACGGTATTTAAAATACCGCTTGGTCAGGCAATTGACCCCAATCATTAGTAGTCGGGTGTTTTCAATGTGACCCGTTTAAAAATTGGTATTGTTGGCTTTACGCCTTTGGGAGCTTAATGACCATGTCCCGGATATCCTTGGCATCATTTTACGAAATGGCCACGACCCCGACACGCGGGTGTAGGCGTACACCCGGCAATGTGTCTATATTAATTAAAGGTATAACCGTTGGTTTTCCCGCCACGGCTTTATGCTTTGTGGCGTGTCTATTAACCTTAAACCCGGCACGACCCGGGCGACCGAACGCATAGTGAACATGTAATTCTTTTACAAGATTTAATTATAAATTATCCCAAGTTATAAAGAGTTTGTGCCATGTGCATTCAAATCAATTTTATTAAACATTTTACAAAAGTGTCGGTTGAATGTATTTACCAGTGTAAACTGACGTATTTTCCCCAAAAAGATTAATGCAGGTTCTACACGTAATAGGCTGGCCACTCCTTAGCATCGTTAGAGTCTCGCAAGCTTGGGATGCCAATATCTGTTGAACAATTATTTTTCTATCTTATTTTGATCCCCTGTGGATTATATTTCGACGATTGTGATACTTGGATATTACATTCAATAGTTGAAATATATTTATCTTTATGCTTCCGCTGTGCATTTATATATTGTGTGGTTTGACTATATTGTTGCCAACTACGTCACGTAATCCCCCACCGGGCCCACCGGTGATACACGTGGAAATCGGGGTGTGACACTCCGTCAGGGTTTGCACAAACATGTGGCACCATACTGGCATGGGCCATCTTCCTAGTTGTCCCGCTCCCCGGAAGGCATGCAGGTGGTCCTCGGGGTCTCTTGTTCCATCATAATGGTCAAAGCCCGGGGGTAACTTCGTCTTGGGGGGCATGGGTGCTTCTGCGATTCTCCGTGTGAACTTTGAGACCTTGGCTAAGTCTCGTGGTAGATATAGCTGATCCAAGCCACTATCACCAAAGTTGTCTTTCTCCCTCCCTTTCTCTTTGGACTTCTGGCTTGTGATAAGATCCTCCCTTTTCTTCTGAGGACATCTGCCTCAGGGCAGTCATAAATGTTTCCAGCTGGTCACCATTGTTGTTCTTGTTTTGAAGATTCGTTCCTTCTTGGCTGGAGGGTGTGTCAAAAGAAAGTCTAGCCCTGAGGCTGTCGAGCTTTTCCTGTCTCTTTAAATCTTCAAGGCACTTTGTTAACTTCTCCCTGTGCATGGCCACAAAGTCAGGAGTGATATGCTCTGCATTTTCCGGGTTCTCTACCTAGTTCTCGTTACCCTCTTCATGGGTAATATCTTCTACAGTGACTTTGTCCAAATCGTTTTGTGCCGTCTGAGTGACTCGTGAGTTATGTGGGGTTGCCATGTTGTTCTTGATGGGATAAGCTGCTCTTTAGACGTCGAGTTTTGATGTGGGAACACCGAGCAGGCTGATGTCCCACGGATGGCGCCAATGTCGAATACCCAACTCCCGGATGACGTTAGATGGATCTTCGTTGACGTCAAGAGCCTTTATCTTCGTTACTACAAAAGAGCAAACCGTTAGCCTCGCCACGGAGGACCCCGGGAGGGGGATCCGTGACCAAGCTCCGGCGTGAGAGTAAGTAAACCTGCCGGAAAATGAGAGGAGTTTCCTCCGATGAGTATAATCACCGGAAGGTTTCCTCTTTGGTGTGAATCTAATTAATATGTGTGTGTATTAATTATGGGGGAATGTTAGTCGGAAGTTAATGAGAGGTGAGTAAATGAGAGTGTAGTAAATGAGAAGGTGCCGGAGATGATACCTTCCTTGGCTCCTTTATGCCTTCTCTTATATAACAGCCAGTTCTTATCTCATCAGAGATCTCCCACACGTGATCTAACGGTTTCTGGTAGTTCTCGGGGGGTGCAGACACGTGTCTAGCCCCCAACGGTGAGATGCCCCCCTTAATTAATGCCCAACCGGAGAAGTACAGTAATTCAGACGAGATCCTTTTCTTATCGAGCATTAAATGAGTTCTGTTCCTTTTGCTAGCTGTTTCCCGCCCGTCACAAAAGAAGAGAAACCTTAATGGACAAGGCAGCTCTATCTTGTGGGCTTACACGTAATTGGGCTTTCAGAAAAATAGTCCAAAGCGGGTAAAGTGGGCTTCCCCACTGGCCCGTCGTCAACTACTACTATTTGTTCTAGTTTTGATCATTAGAGAGATTGCAAGTAATTCTCAATAAAACGTCGAATATGGAGAGCTTTGAAAATGGATCAAACATTAAGCCACACAGAGTGATTCAAACAGAGTTCCCGTTTTAGGAGAAAGATATGCATATATCTATCTATAGTATTATATATTATAGAACATAGTTTTCAATGTTATTAACTGATGATGGCAAAAAGTTTCAAGTTTTTAGGCCTTAATGGGCCTTTCAATATGCCAATGGCTTGGTTTATGTTGCACAAAGTAACATCCATATGATACATGTGTATGATAACAAATTTTTTTTGTTCCTTAATGGACCTTACTATGTGTTAGTGTTATGTTAACTAATTTTGAACCTCAAGACACATATTTCTGATTACTTGTACACTTTTAGGTATAATGGGCCTTGCCATGTGTTAGTGGTTACATAAAGTAACATTATGTAATAACGAGCCATTTTGGGCATTATAATACATTGTACGGTAACAAATGTTTTTGGCCTTAGTAGGGTTTGCCATGTGTTAGTAAATTAGTTAAGGTCACCTAAAGCAACACTGGGTAATTACTATAACTTATTATGAGATTAAAGATACATGTGTATGATTATTTCTACACTTTTAAGTCGGAAAGGGCCTTGTCATGTGTTAGTGTGTTAGTTTAGGATGCACAAAACGACATTAAGTTACTGCAAATGATGTTGGGTTTCTGCAGATGAATTCCAGACGTACCCGTGTCTAGTATTTATTAGTAATTTTTTGGCGACTTTTGGTGTTACCCAGGTTAAGGTATTATATCGGTGATGAGTTGGTAATATTTCAACACATTACCAACAGTTTGGTTAATTAACCTTTTCCTACTTTTGTGACCCTTTACTACATTATGTTGGTGATTACCAATGAATACCGTCCAGCAGTGATTAGGAAACATTATATATAGTATCATTTGTATAGCAAGGTCCATTAACTCGTAAATTTGTAGTTGAAGAAAAGTTAGGTTCTTTCCCCTCATAAAAATTCACAATTTTTTTTGTTGCATAAATCAAACTGATGGATATGAGAGGGGTTATCATTAACATAATAGTTAATACTAAAATTAATTTATATATCTTATTAGAGCACATTCCAAATAAAATATGCAAATTTACGTCAATTTTCGTTCATCGTAGTTATTATCGATGTTAAAGACCTGGTGATTTACAATTAATCAAGGTTCATCCAAAGTACAACCATTTACCTATATATTTACCTATATATTAAAAAACGAAGTGAATGAACAGTAATCAATAATTAATTAAATATTAAAAAGAGAAATGAATTAACAGTAATAAAAATAGAAATGAATGAATAGTATCGGGTACCAGTATCGGTATTAAATTTACCAAACTGAGTGTATTTTTGGTATCCGTTCGGCACCGGTATTCATCGGGTTTTAACCTTAAATACCGGTGTCGTACCAGTACCGACCGTATCAAGCCGTACTATACCAGGTATATTCGGTACCGATACTCACTTTTGGGGATTTCGGTAACGGTATTTTCGGTACTGGTTGGTACCGAGCTCATCAAATCATGTAGCAACGTAGCAATGCAAGTAATTGCACAGTTTAGATTACTTTTCATACACACAGTAAGTAAACTGTATTTCGTTTGAATGAGGTTTTATCCGGTATCAAACTTACCAAATTGAGTGTATTTTCGGTATCCGTTCGGCACCGGTATTCATCGGGTTTTACCCTCAAATACCGGTGCCGTACCAGTACCGACCGTATCAAGCCGTACTGTACCATGTATACTCGGTACCGGTACTCACTTTTGGGGATTTCGGTAACGGTATTTTCGATACAGGTTGGTACCGAGCTCATCAAATCTTGTAGCAACGTAGCAATACAAGTAATTGCATAGTTTAGATTATTTTTCATACACACAGTAAGTAAACTGTATTTCGTTTGAATGAGGTTTTATATACACAACAACTTATTTTGCTTTATTTTTTGTCTTTTTATGTAATGAATGAATTGTACCATGTAATTAACTTGGATATTTAGATTATTGATGAGCAAATCGTATCAAATCCTGTAATCAAACCGGTATCGTATCGGTACCAAATCATTTTTGGTACCAATTTGGTACCCACCTTTTGGCATTTTCAGAATCGTTACTTTCGATTCAACACTGGTCTAGCACCATACCTATATTTATTGATTTTTACCTTCAAATACCTTACCGTATTGTACCAAGCATTTTCGGTGCCGGTACCTAATTTCGATGATTTTACGGATCGGTACTTTCGGTGCCGTTACCGGTATCGAGCTCATCCATATTTTAACGTGTTAGCACCGTAATAACTGAACTGAAAACAACCGAATTTCCAACGTGTAGGACGTGTGGGTCCTATTATTATATATTAGGTTATTTAAAATCGCTTCTTTTAGGACGGATTGACTATTCTTTTCACGACATTTTTATTTATGTTTTAATATTCGGTATCTACTTGCCGTTACTGACATGCGTTTTGCAGTCATTGGGTCCCTGCCGCAACGCGCGGGTGGAATTTAACTAGTTGAAGTACAACACATGGGTTGAAAGTTTGTTTTAGATGATTTCTTCTAAAAATCGATCAAGTTTGGTAGTCGCTCAGATGATTTCGATTTTAAAAAAGGTTTGTTCTATATCATGAGATTCTTTATCATTATCATTATTATTATTATTATTATTATTATTATTATTATTATTATTATTATTATTATTATTATTATTATTATTATTATTATCATTTTATTTTATTTTATATTAAAAAACCAAGCCAATGAATAGTGTTTGATCCATTAAGAAGTTGTCACGGGGCAACTTCTTTTTTTTATTGTTTTTTCTGGTACGTTCTTGTTTGGTATCGGTACATGAAGGTAAAAACTGGCACCAATTTGGTACAAAAAACCTAAAAGTCGGCACCAAATTGATATTGAAATTCTTTTAGTACGGGAAATTCGGTACTGCCACCCGGTACCATTTGCTTATCTCTGATTACGGGTACCGTATGAACAACAACGGTATCATAAAAAAATTTAGTTGATTTTCTTCAACTTTTAATGATTTTTTTTTCTAGTTTTAGAGTTAGAGATGAGCTCGATAGCAACTGATACTGAATTGGTACTATTACCTAAAATACCGGTTACGTACCACATATGTATCACATGATTAATAAAATAATCTCATATTACATATGATTCAGGTGTATGATAACAAAGTTTTTTTTGTTCCTTATATTATGTGTTAGTGTAAGTTCAGGAAGTGAGCCTATTATGTTAACTACTTTTGAACCTTAAGACACATATGTCTTAAGACACATATGTCTGATTACTTGTACACTTTTAGGTATAATGGATCTTGCCATGTGTTAGTGGTTACATAAAGTAACATTATGTAATAACGAGCCATTTTGTGCATTATAATACATTGTACGGCAACAAATTTTTTTGGCCTTAGTAGGACTTGCCATGTGTTAGTAAATTAGTTAAGGTCACCTAAAGCAACACTAGGTTAATTGCTATAACTCATTTTGAGATTAAAGATACATGTGTATGATTATTTCTACACTTTTAAGCCGGAAAGGGCCTTGCCATGTGTTAGTGTGTTAGTTTAGGATGCACAAAACGACATTAAGTTATTGCAAATGATGTTGGGTTTCATTAGTTCTTGGCCCTCACATTGCAGATGAATTCCGGACTTACCCGTGTCTAGTATTTGTTAGTCATTTTTTGGGGACTTTTGGTGTTACCCAGGTTAAGGTATCATATCGGTGATCAGTTGGTAATATTTCGACACATTACCAAAAGTTTGGTTAATTAACCTTTTCCTACTTTTGTGACTCTTTACTACCTTATGTTGGTGATTACCAATGAATACCGTCCAGCAGTGATTAGGCATCATTATATATAGTATCATTTTGTATAGCAAGTTTTAATTTGTGAATTCCATCGGGTCAATTATAATACGTTTTCGTGTCGTATCATACTTTAACTTAATAAAACATTATAAATTAAAACGAGTCAAGTCAAATATAATACGTTTTTATTAGTAGACGGTATAAATTCAAGTTGTTTTACGCTCCAACGTCACCGCAAAGCGTTGTACCGTTCTTTAACTTAATAAAACATTATATTCTTATGTGCTTATTTATATATACGTGTCAGTAAAAATTCAAGTTGGTTTACGTTTCAACGTCAGTTTCTTCCAAAATATAAGTCAGGTCAAATATAATACGTTTTGTGCTTATTTTTATATATGTTTTCAATTGGTCGGAAACGAGTCTGGTCAAATATAATGCGTTTTCGTTAGTCTGGTCAAATATAATACGGTATAAATTCGAGTTACTTTACGTCTAGACCCCGCCGCAACGTGCCGTGAAATTTACTAGCACCAATACCAATATAAATTAAATTATAAACAAATAGAACAAAGAATATGTGTAATTCGTTAGCACCCCTTTATTTCTTTCGAAGCTGAATATCGTTTTAACCAAATAGGAAAAAAAATGAGCATTTTGAACAACTACTAGTTGGTGCTGAAAAAGTATAATTTATGCTTTAATGAAATCATCGGATTAGTAATCATGTGAAAACTATGACTAAAGGGAGCAATAAGTTAGAGAGGAGCTTTAAAAGCAATTTAACCATGTGTAGTGGTAATGCCTTGGCCAAAAGCAAGGAAACAAGGCGTGGAAAAAAGCACGCCAAAAGCAATATGGCTGAAAAAAACGCCCCCAGGGTGGCAAAATGGTGTCGTGGGGTGTTTTTTAGAGAAAAAACGCCCAAAAAAACTCACTATGGATGGTCTTAAACATATATGATGAGATAATGACAAATGTTGTGACGTGTTTGTACCATCTTCCTTTTAGAACTGCAATCATCACTTCTATGTTCAAGAAGTAAATATATTTATTGTCTTCTCATCTTTAATAAATCTCTTATACTTGTCGGGGTTGTGCTTCGAAGCCGTGAGAGCCGGATCTAACACTCCCGGATTTAGGGCTGGAAACGAAACGAACGTTCAGCGAACAGTTCGTAAATTGTTTGGCGGGAAGTCCGTACATGTTCGTTCGGTTAGCTTAACGAGCGAACACGAACAAAAAAAATTTGTTCGGTTAGGTTAGCGAACGAACACAAACACAAGTCTTGTTTGTTCGACTGTGTTCGTGAGCGTTCGGTAATATGTTTGGTTACGTTCATTCACGTTTGTTCGTTTACATTCGTTCATGTTGATTTGATTATACTAAAAAATAATAAACAATAAACATTTTATTAAAAGATATTGAAAACTTGAAATCATATTTTTTTTCTAAGTTTGCTAAATTTGGACATTCTAAGACATTTTTTTGGGATAATTATGTCTAAGTTAGTTAAACTTTGAATAATGATGTCTAAGTTTGTGAACAGTTCATGAACATGTTAATTTCGTAAACAAATGAACACGAGCATGGGCTTGTTCGGTTCGTTTACAGCCCTATCCGGGTTTGTTACTTAGACCGGTAACATAAAAGAAGCCCATCAAGATGTCCGAAAAAAGGGCTCGTGACCATCTTCCTACGATCAAGTCACTATTAATAAGTGTATAGCCACTATATATGTATACGTAAAGAAAATATCTACAGAGATAAGGTGAAGTAGTGTTAGCGAGAGAGAGTGAGAAAGGAGGGGATTTGGGCCATGTTGAGCCCAATGGGCCAGATGGTATTCAATCATAGCAAAAAACTAGCTACTAATTTGACAGGTTTTAGGGTTAGTTAGAGACCGGAAGGTCGGGGGTTTCAATCCTAGTCCCTTTCGGTGTTTCCTTATTTATTATTGGGAAGTTATGGTTTGGTTTATGGACCCGGCTTTGCTCTACAGATCTAACGGACCACTACTTTTTTCTAGAATATATCCAGCTTGTTTTGTATCTATATGATCCGGCCCACGTGTAAAGTATGACCCAATGTTAATTATTGTGGCCCAGTAATGTGACACCAGTAGCCCACCAATTTTCTTCACATACTACTAGGTTAGAACCCCGTGTATTATACGGGTTAAATAAATATAAGTTTATATACCAAGTAATAAAATAGTTACATCTTTAAAAGCCCGTGAATTGCATGGATTGAATAAATACACGTATTACACATGTTGAATAAATATAGTTTAATCGGTTAACATATACAGTTGTCATGGTATGCTTTCAAAAAAATGAACTTTGACGCACTATTTACTTAGTATAACATTTTATTTCTTTTATTAGTAAGTTTGAAACTTATGAATTACATGTGTTATAACATTTTACTTTATTTTTTTTATTTATTATTAAGTTAGAAACTTGTATATTACATGGAGTTGGATGAATAAATACTTGATGTTATTTATAAAAAGAGAAAATCATTTTATTTATATATTTTTATATTTAACATTATATGAAGATAATTTTATCATTTATTATATGTACTTTTTGTTTGTATATTTGTTAAGAGCAGTTTTGTCATTTTTATATGTAATTTATTATCACATATATGTAAATTAGTAATTTTACACATACGTTATTTAGTTATTACACGATATATATAATTTGGTTATTACAAATATGTAAATTTGTGGTAACATATATGTAATTATGAGAGTTATTGATTGAATGAATGAATAAGATACATGAGGAACATTATATAGCCCTATACAAGGATCTAAGAATAAATGTAAATTACATAACAGTACATAAGAATAGTAACGTTACCTAATATCCCCCTTCAAGCTAAACGGTTGTGGACCAATTCGAAGCATCTGACGAAAGTTGAGGAACTGAGGCTTTGGAAGACTTTTGGTGAATATATCTGCCACCTGAAGCTTGGTTGGAACAAATTTTGTGACTAACTTGCCAGAGGCGACCAATTCCCGTAGGAAGTGATAATCAAGATCAATGTGTTTAGCAAGTTTGTGAGAAACATGATTCTGAGTCAGGAACAAAGCACTCCAGTTGTCACATAGAATAGTTGGTCTATCCGCAGGAAGAGCATGAAGCTCACGAAGAAGATGTGTGATCCATACTATTTCTACAACTGTGTTCGCCATGGCTCTGTATTCAGATTCACTGCCCGCACCTAACCCACCGCCACAACAACCCATTCACCCACCACCACCATCGACCCACCACATATCAGAGGAGAGAGAGAGAGAGGTATGTTGTTTTTTATTAGAGAGTGTGTGTGTGTTTATATTTCATTTTTAATGTTTCAGTCTTATACAAATAGTTCCTGCATAATATTTTTTTACAAGATAGTCCCAACGAAGGTGAAATGATAAGAATGTCGTCATGTGCAAGGCACATGACCATACTATAACCATAAAAATCTAACTAAGTGAGGTTTAATGACATAATATGCAGGATTTTGTAACGTTAAGTACAAAACTCGTCAACTTTTGCGCCAAATAACACCGCCCGCAAAAGGGTGTTAACGTAAAGGACAAAACTTGTAATTTACTCTATCCTTTTTATATATAGAGTAAACTGCCATTTTGGTCCCTGAGATTTGGTTACTTTTGCCACTTTAGTCCAAAACTCAAACCTTTTGCATCTGGGTCCATGTGGTTTCAGTTTTATTGCCATTTTGGTCCAAAAATGAAATCAGGTCATACTTGTCTTATAAAATCTTGCAATTTTGTCATTTTCCTCAGGGGCAAATCAGGCCATATTTGTCTTATAAAATATGGTATTTATTTATAAAAAAGAAATGATCATTTTGCCTCTGCGGAAAATGACAAAATAACAGGATTTTATAAGATAAATATGACCTGATTTAATTTTTGGACCAAAATGACAATAAAACTGAAACCACAGGGACCCAGATGCAAAAAGTTTGAGTTTTGGACTAAAATAACAAAATTGACCAAACCACATGAACCAAAATGGCAGTTTACTGTTATATATATAATATCATGATTATAAAATTATCAAGTTACGATACAAATAAGTTAAATTAATTTGAACGAAAATTAATATTATACTTTAATTATATCATGAACACTTATAATAGAAGTATAAGAACACCTGTAGTGGGGTCTTTTCCGGCGTTTCCCCTCAAACACGCCTGTCCCCCACTCCCATGGCGTTTTTCGGCGTTGTTTCGCAACCCCCCCCCCCCCTCTAGCGTGATTTGAAACACGCTCAAATGTGCCTCTCTTCAAATTGTTTGGCCAATGAGATTATTCCATGTCAAATACAATTAATTTTAAATTAAAAAAAAACAAGAAAATAATAATTGGGTAATCATTGATGGGACATTATTGGGCGTTATCCCGCTACGCCCATAATGCCTCTTTACTGACTGGAATGACACATGTCACACAATGCCCATGGATGAAGACATTATTCATGTGTGCCACTAATAAAGAATATATTTTGAAGCTTCATGACTTTATTAAGCTAAACAACAGTTATGGTAGTACAAAACATATTTGCAAAGGCGTTTGATTGATCATGTCGTACATGAAAGCAACGTCTCAACCAAAATAAATAAGAAAGATTAACTCAACTTCCCTTTACAAAAGCAAATAAAGATTGCACTGTGGTTCCTTTTTATGGCTTTCTTGAAGAAGATGCAATGTGGATTTGAAGTTAAAGGGGTGGCGTCAACTTTTACAAAAAGAAAAGAGGGGAGCGTGTAACACACCACCATTAATTATTGACCATAGGCTCCTTTGGTGCATATGACCCACCACACCACCTTTTTGGCCGACCATTTTGATGCTATTTAGCCACTTAAAGCTCAAAGATACGACCACCATGCCACCGCCCTTCTACAAAAGCCTCCTACTTTCATTCTAAGCAACAAAAACCATACGTTTTCATGCTTCCAAGAAGATATTCTGCTAGCCAGTTGTGATTAAAAGTTGGATTGTTTATATGGTTTTGGTTGAACCACACGACATGAGTTTAACGGTCGAGATTAACTTGATATTAAAAATATTAGATAAATTCGATTTTAATAATCTAAATTACGACTCGTTACCCTATAATAATACATACTTGGCAATACCAGTCTAATGAAAAAGTAAATTATGTTTGCGCCTAATAAACAGTTTTACTGATTTTTATCTCTATCAAATTTTTCATAAGTTAATCTAATAACTACATAAATGAAAGTTAGGGGTGGAATGAGTTACTTTTGTGTCTTCCCCATTAGACTAGGGATAAGCATGGTACTTGTTCGATAATGAAAAATGGGGAAAATTGGTAGCGTACCTAAAAAATGGAGAAAATGGATACCGGTATCGGTACCGAATGTACCTAGTACGGTTCAGTACCAGTACGATACCGATACCCAGTACCAAATGCTCATCCCTACATTAGATTTTAATTGTTCTTTGCAAATAAAATAAAAGTTCAGATCGGAGTGCATTGGCGACATTACGAGCGTGGATTATTATTTAGCAAATGGTTACAACTAGTAAGTTGTCTCGCGCGTTGGCGTGGCGTTGAAACGTAAAGTATATCGAATTTATAATGTCTAATGAAAACATATTATATTCCACTCGTTTCTGAAAAAAATTACGTCAAAAGGTAGATCAACCGAAAACGTAAATCAACTTGAATTTATATTGATACATGCATAAAAACATGTAAAACTCGATTACAAAATCTTTAGAAAGTTAAGGGGTTATAAGTGTCAATATTAAAAGTTCAGAGATAAAAGTATATAAAAAGATATAAAAATAAAAAATAAAAAGGAAAAACCAAAGTATTATTCACGAAAGTTGATAATGATAATTGTAATTTAGATAATTGGGATTTTTAATATTTATACAATATAAATTACCAACTATTTTGTGCATTAGGAGTTGTACTCCTAGCTTAGGGTGAGTTTCAAAAAAAATTTTGGCTTTTCACTTTTAACCCAAGTATTTCATATTTTGTATTCTAACCCCTCTTAATTTTTTTACTTTTAACACAAAGTTTTTCATCTTTTATAATTTAACCCAACACTTTATTATAAATTACCAACTATTTTGTGCATTAGGAGTTGTACTCCTAGCTTAGGGTGAGTTTCAAAAAAAATTTTGGCTTTTCACTTTTAACCCAAGTATTTCATATTTTGTATTCTAACCCCTCTTAATTTTTTTACTTTTAACACAAAGTTTTTCATCTTTTATAATTTAACCCAACACTTTATTATATACAACTTTGGTCCCTCATACTTTTTATCTTTCGCAAGTTTTTTGTTTTACGTTTCGTTCTAAATTTTGCGAGTTAACACGTCGTGGCGTGCATGTGAGGTTCAATGTTTTTTTGTTCTATTTTTTCGAATTTGATAGGCTCGTCGTGACGTGTCCATTTTTCCCCTTTTGACAAGTTCGCCGCAACAAGCGGGTCCTTGATCGACTAAGTTATTATTTTCTACGTTTTACGTTTCTGTTTAATTTCTTCGCATTTAACACACTGTAACGGGTGTGCGTGGATCAACGATTTTAAGTTGCTTTTCGTTCGGTGTAATTTTTTCCATTTTATCTATTTTATTTTTACGAGTTTTTCCGATATTGGGAGTCGATGCCGGTGTGGCATTGGTGCTACTTGGCATGGTTTTACGAACGTTTTTAACCTATTAAATTTTTTACTAATATTTTGTTTCAGTTTACCCTTATACTTTTACGTGCATATTTTATGTACGGGTAGGTATAAATATGATTTGTTATACATTTCGACGTAAACTTTTTTTTATAAACAACTCTAGGTCAAATATAATATGTTTTCGTTTAAAGAAACAATTTTTACGTGCATATTTTTATGTACGTTTCGGTATAAATTTAAGCTGTTCTATGTTTCGACGTAAACTTTTTTGGGAAATGATTCAGGTCAAATATAATATGTTTATGTGTTTATTTTATGTATGTTTCGTAAAGTTTGTTTCGAACCGAGTGGAGTCAAATTATGGTTTATTTTTTCCCTTTTATTCGAAAACTCTAATTAATCCCTTTCGATTACATGTGTCAGATTTTCCTTTATACCTGTTACGTTTTTTATGTATGAGCTGGGTCACACATAATACGTTATGATTGTTTGATATGAATTTGATTTACTTTATGTTTGATCCAATCACAATGCTTATACAAGTTACATTGAGTTCAATTGGATACGTCGAAATACGTGGTTTCATATGGTTAATGCATCATATAACGTTTGGACTAATCCATTCAATGTTTACGATGTACCCGCGCCGCAACGCGGACGGGTCTTAATCCTAGTTAATATCTAATTTACAAAAATATTGAAAAAGACACTAAAACAAAATTTGTTATTCACTTATAGTGTTTTGTATTAAAAAGTCATAAATATTTTACAGATAGTGGACATACGTATTTTTTGTCTTACTGAATAAAATTTCATTAATGTTTTATAACTAGTTGATGCCCCGCTCGCGTTGTGGGGCGATGGCCGAATAATTCTCAATCAATTAAAAAACACTATTATAGTTTTGTTAGGAAAGATAAAAACTAAAACGATGACAAGACCGTAGTTCTGAGCTCAGGGCAAAACTGTAGTTTGTCAGGATTAATGAGCGAGTGTTAGGCAACTCCTTCACATGAAAAAAAAATTAAATCCAGTCAACCAATTAAAAAAACACTCTTATAGTTTTGTTAAAAAAAACTTAAACGATAGCAATATTGTAATTTGAACTGAGGGCAAAATTGTATTTGTTGAGTTGGGTAAAATCATAATACTATAAAAGTTAAAGTGATGGCAATACTATAAATTTGAACCGGAGACAAAATCGTAATATAACTTTGCACTAAGGACAAAATCGTAATTTTAAGCTGGGGACAAAACTATATTTTTAATTTGAATTGGGGCTAAATCGTTATTTTGAATTGGGGGGCAAAAGCATACTTTTATTTTGAACCGGGCAAAAACATAATTTTAAACTGAGGACGAAATCATAATTTTTTGAAACGGGGTGAAAATGCAAAATCGTCATTTTTAGTTTGGGCCAGAAGCAAAAATTTATTTTGAACTGGGGGCAAAATTGTAATTGTAATATGGGGATAAAAGCATAATTTTGAGCCGAGGGCAAAATCGTAATTTTGAGCGAGGGACAAAAACGTAATTTTATTTTGAAGCCGGGGGAAAAACGTAATTTTATGTTAAATTAAGGACGAAACCGTAATTTTAAAACGAATATAAAAGAGTAAAACGGTTGGTCCAATGAGGAAGCGCCACGCAACTGCGTGGCACTATTCCGCAAACTTCCTTTTGTAGATGTTACAAATATAGTGGATATGCGTCTAGCTAAGCTTAAATATATACTCAAATTACCGTAGATACATTTAGTTCTTCGTTGCATTTTGATAATATACACATTTGTTTACATATATGTGTTCATCAGTTCATGTTATCTAACGAATATTGTAATTATAAACTTTAGATGCACGATACATATGATTAATTATTGTGTACAGATGTTTTGTTTTAGTTATTGTAACGACACATGTTTAGCATGACTTAGTTTTTTTATTGTTACTTTTTATGTACAAATGTTTTGTTGTAGTTATTGTAACGACACATGTTTAGCATGACTTAATTTTTTTATTGTTACATTATATGTTTTCGTACTATGTTACGGAGATAAAAAAAAATATGTATAACTCTATCAATGGGCTGGTGATATAAATCTATGATTGGCGTGGTTGTGCCACACAAGAAAAACAAAAAAATCGGCATGACCTCGTGAATGGATATGATTTTGAAGAATGGAAAGCAAGTAGAGGGTGAATGATTTGAGGGTTCAGGATTTTCGTTAGTGTGGACCATTGATCACATAAAAAAGGTCATGTTAAATCATTGCAATATATGGGTTTGTGCACGAGTGCGTATAATAAGGATTTATTGGTGCAAGAATGATATGCTATAAATTTGAATTTATTCATGTTTTAATAAATCACAATCCACTGATGTTTGTAAAATAAATGTGATAATTTCGAGCTTTAATAAGGAATAATAAACATTAGAAGATATATATGAATAACAAGACCATTGAAGCTTCTCACATGGTTGAATTTGTCCTTGAGCATGTAGGGCTTTGGAACTCATCAAGGAGTTCACCATTCTTGGCCTAGAGTACAACCATTCTTTTTTCTGCCTAGGGTATGACCTTTCTTATATTACTTGGAAGAGGATTTGGAGGGTCCTAGAGGGTGACCTTTCTTATATTACTTGGAAGAGGATTTAGAGGTAAGGAAACCCCAGGAGAAGTTGGTGACATCCCGACATTTTGCCATGGATAGTAAGGAGGGATCGACATGCAGGGCAATGTCTGAGCCGCCAGTAGGTGACTCATAGGGAGTTGCAGCCTCATAGGGGTCAGAGCTTGCTGAATGGGGGAGTGCATGCTCCCTGTTGCTCCAAAGGTTTGACTCTGAGATAATACTATGAAGATTGGTGTTGACACGGACTTAGGGGTTACCCCTCGTTGTCCGAAGGTGTCTATTGCTGGTGTGGAGATGGCTAACTATTGGATGTGTTGGTTGATATGAGGATGAGTACTCCTAGGAGTACCATTGGCTTCTTCCTCATAGGAGAGCCTTACCGCCACACCTTTCATTTTTTCTTCTCGGACATGTTTGTTCAACAGACGTTGGAGTGTAGTAAAGCGCTCCCTGATACCTTCAAGTGTGAGTTACATCATGTCTGACACGTCAACAAAATCACTTGGAAACTGAGGAGTCTGGCCTTGACTAGAAAGTCTCAAATCTTTACGAAGGATAAAGTAGGTAATGCAATTCGCACTCGAATTGGCAAAGTTGTAGGTATCACACCCTAGATATGTCACACCCCGACCACGTAAAACAACAAAACATGGCGGAATCGTCGGGGAGTGTTGTAACAGAATCATTGTTTCATAACACATGGAAAATAGAAATTTCGTTTTATTGATTAACTGAGTTACAATGTATTAACAAACAAAGAAGTAAAACATAATTAACTAGTCTTGCATCTTTTATTGTCACTAAGGCCCAAGTCCGCCTATGTGTGTGTATCTTGATCAATCCTATGCATCATCTCCTGAAACACATGTGAAAATAGGTACGTCAGCATAAAAAATGCCGGCGAGTACATAGGTTTTATTGATTTAGGATTCATGACTTATAAGTTTAGAAAAAGTTGTTTAATCAAAAGTCAGTCATGATCCTTGTAAAATGTTTTGTTTTATAAATCATGTGAAAAGCGATGATAGATATGTATATTTAAAAGAATAATGTAAGGTTAAATGAATAACCAAGTAAAATGAGTTTGTATAAAACAAACTGTTTTTGTAAAACAATGTCTTGTGAAAAATATGTTATTTGTGTAAAATGTATAAGTCCAAATTGAATGATTTAAATAATGCTACGACATGTAATATAATACAAGCACTTATATATAGGAAGTACCAGCGGCGTATCCACCATGCTTGTATCACATTACACACGTCTCGTTACTTAAATCACTTACCCAAACAAACCACCAATGTAAATTGCCCATGTCTAAACCATTTGTCAAATGTCATTGTGTAAACCATGTCAAAATGTTTATGTGAAAAATGTAGTCCATGAAATGTGTATATCAATATCAAAATGTCTATGTCAAATGTCAATCATGTAATGTGTAAAAAAAATGTCATGTATGGTAAGTGAAATATTTATCAATTAAACCATAGGTAAAAATGCACAAAACAAAGTATTGAAGTAAAACATGGTTTAAATCAAAGTTATGTTTTGTGGAAATGCATGCTATACTGAATACGAACATTTATGCGGTATTGTGAAAATGCATACATTCAAGCCTTGCGACTGTGGTGATAAACCCCTAAACGAATTTAAAGGTCTATCTGTGTAAATGTATATCGAATTCGGTCATTCCTTCCATCAAAACATACCTAGGATGTCAGGAACGAGAGTTGTCAATTCCTATGGTACCATTACCTACTAACGAGCGGTGTGATCAAAGTTAATGAATGTATATTGTCCCACTTAAACAAACCAAATGTCATACCCAAAATGTAAGCATGTGATGAAATGAAAAATGTACTAAGTATGCAACAAATGAACATACATAGCATGTGATGTAAAACAAATGTACTAAGTATGATGAACATACATAGCATGTGATGTAAAACAAATGTACTAAGTATGATGAATATACATAGCATGAAAAGGTAATGTAAAACAATGTACTAAGTATGCACACAATGGACATACATAGCAAAAACATAATGAAATCATGTACTAATAATGTACTAATGAACATAGCAAGTATATGATGTGAAAACATGGAAATCACGAAAGTAACATGTAGGCACATGTGTTTCACCCCCAAAATGTTTGGAAAACAGTAAAAGAGGGGTCTATGTACTCACTTGAGGGTGCTTAGAAGTCTTGAACAACAACCAAGCAAAGCTAGAGGGATCACGGAATCAAACGACACCCGATATAGATAACTACATAAATAACCGGACCTAAATCGGGAGATCGGATAGTATGAGGTTTCGTAAACCAAATGAGTATTGGAACTCATATGATATGGTTTAACAAATCCTATATACTAAAACGAAACCTAACCTAAGTGCTTACGACCCATTACAACCCGTTTAGGTACCTTATGCTACTTTAACGCGTCGTTCGCGTAAAACGCGTTCGGACCGCTTAACTAGTCCTATGGCAAGTAGAATATGCCTTAACATGTCTAATATAGTTACCTAATCAGTTTAAATGTCAAAATTTATGTTATATATGCTTAAAATGAATTTGGCGTAAAAAGGGCATTTTGGTAATTTTGCTAAGGCATATAAACTACCTATCATATAATTACTTAAACGAAGTGACCATAAGGTATAACCTCGGAAGGTTATTCCCTATACAACTATGGTCACCTAATGTGTTTGGTCGGACCCTAATGATCGACCAAATGGGTCGGGTTCGAAAGTATAAGCGATTGATTAGATCGCTTTACCTTTACGACCCTAAACAAGCACAAATCTAAAAGTGACAAGCTAAACATGCTAGAACATGTTTAGTTAAGTTAGAAAACAGGTTTGGTATCAAAACAAATGGTTTTGATACCCTAGAGTAGTTTGGTTACAAAATACGCGAGAAAACGCATTTTGGCCGAAACTACGACTCGTCACCGAGCCTAGATAACGTGGTAATCAGTAGGTATAGTCACTAGGGACTATAACCATCGTGATTACGCTCACGTTCTGAAGTTCAACCGAACTTCGCATTGACCATTGACTGATCAAAGCAGAAAGTCAAATGCAGTTTGACTTTAACACTAAAACGAAAGAAAAGCACGAAAGAACACTTACAGAAGGTCCCCGCAAGATTGATTTCCAAGTATTTCTCAGGTATGAAGTGATAACCACTCCAACTTAGAGAAAATCTCAGAAATCAAGTGGGTTGGGGGTGAAAAGGGTGGGGGTATTTATAGATTTCCTTGAACCGTTAAGATCGTTTATCGAAAACCAAGCTTCAATCTCAACCATCCATGTGGGCACATGGTTTACAAATACAAGGGGCATCCAAATACCAGTCCATAGAATGAAAATAAGGGGTTAAAAACCATTGGAGCATGATATAGAGGCCAGTTTCAATGTTTCTGCAAGTCTGCTGGTCTGGGACTCCTTTACGGACCGTAAGAGGTCCCATACGGTCCGTAAGGACCCTAGGTGCTGGCAGCAACTTTGCAAAACTGGCAGAACAGGCCCCTGTGACTCCGAACTTGGTTTTCGATGCATTTTTGACACGTTTAAGCCCCGTTAACCCCATTTCAAAGATCTAAAATGAGGTTAAAGTATAGGGAACTTAAATTGTGCTCAAAAATATGTTGGATGTCGGTTCGTTTGGTCGTACGGTTGCGTTGTTCGGTTAATTATGACGGAAGTCGTAACAGACGCAAAAACGATCCAAATCACGCGACGAATGGATTTTTGACAAGCCAAACACTAAAATAAAATATTTTAATGCTTACATAATTTTTTGGATGTCCGGATGTATTCAGAACGTAAGATATGCGCGAAAAGGCAAACTTGTGCACTTTTTGACCCTTTTAGTCCCTGTAAGCGAATAAACTTGATTTCGGCACACCAAACCTTCCAAAACTTATTTCTAAGTTATGTAAATGTTATTTAAGGTATGTTAAGCCTATGTCACTGTTCCGGAGTGTTTGTTGCATTAAACTGGTTATATTTACGCATTAGTGCGCGTATAACCTTCTAGAAAGCGATTTGAAGCCCGAAATTGAACAAGAGTTGATATGTGCAATTGATACACATGTTTATACAAATACCAAGTATGAAACACAATATTTCATTGGTTTGGTATTTGTTTGATGGTTGAAGTGACACGAGTATCACAAGATAAAAGAAAGTTCAGGGTTTATCAATTCGATAAGAAACAACAAAGACAATGTGTAGAATTGAAAATCAGACACCCTTCAAGTGACTAGATCGAAGGGTGTTCTATGGTGGGTGTCACTTGTTGCTACAACGGTTATGCAGTGGATAATAAGTATGCTTTATTGATATAAGGTCCAAGGCTAAGCGGTATAGTTACACAGGGGAAGTATAGATTACAGCTGAGTAAGTACAACGAAATACAAAGGGGAAGTAAACGTATTACAAATAAGGAGTACGAGGGCAAATGGCGCTACAAATCTAAAGCCGAGTCTCGTATTCGGTGTTTGTTGTAGTGCACCATTGGACTGGCATTATAGCCAGCCAACGGGCATTTCCTTTTCTAAGTGTGACCCTCCAGGAGAAGAAAGGTAGCAGGCTTCTTTCTCCACAGACCCTTGTCCTCCCATACCATTTCTTAAAGGGTAATCCTTTGACTTCTATCCTGTCGAAAGCGACTACACCCTTTTTTGGCACGTTGCCTAATGTACAACTCATTTGACTTCATGTCCCAACTTTGACTTGTGAGATTATAATCTATCTCAATCTTCGTGTCTTTGAGCTCTCTGCTTGATGACGAGGAGCGGTCTCCTCTTTACTTGTATTAGGGCAGACGACACCTTGATCTTTCTAGTCGTTTAGAAGGGAAAGGGGGTTTGAACCCACTCCGGTCATCACAAGGGTTGAAGAAAAGTGTTCATCTATGATAATCCACACTAAATGGCCGTAATAAGAATGTTACTGCATCGGTGAGTCAAGTGTTTCACATATTCTGTAGATAAAAGATATTGTTGCCGGTTTGTTATACTTTAATAATCGGCTAATAATAAAAAGGTACAATATCAATCTTTTACTGTGTTGTTTTATCGTTTTAACTAATGATAGAAGAATAATTTTAATAATCTATATATAGATTACTGTATAACAGAAGATTGATATTCAGCAAATCAAACTATTTTCCGTCTTGATATTTTTTTTTGAACGGCCAACTAAATCACCGGATAAGCATTCTGGAATACCATCAATCGAGCAAATGCACCCTGTCTTCCATAACGGTCAGAGTTGGATGCATATCCGAGCCACCAGTTTCGGGGAAAACCCGCAAGCCCGAAGGCCCTCTCACTGCGGTAAAACCTTGTTCAACTCGGTTTCGAACTGGTGATGTCCAGAGAGGTCTAGTTCTAAACTTCATTGCCACCACCAATGTCTATCAAAGTGATGCTAGTGGGATTTGAACTTGTGACTTCAAAGAGAGAATCCAAATGACTGATCACTAGACTAACTTGTGAGGATTATTTTTTCGTCTATATATTAGTTTAACAAATAGTTGGCATGATATTGTGATAACGTAGAGTAACCAATCTGTCACAGTCATATCATATTTGGAAACTTAACAAATAGTTTTCAAAAAAAAAAAGAAATATAAATTGGTCAGCAATTTCGTTTTTTATTTATAACAAACTTCAATTTTCTTTAATATCAATTAATAATTCAGTTATGGGGTCAATCTATTTTGACAATTAAAAATAGATCTTTGTGTGGTTTATCTCTTTTCTTCGTTGTGAAGCGAACTTTAAATCAAAATGATAATTTGACGTTCATGTGATGCCTAAATATTTGACAATTAAATCTGTAGACAAAGTTCTCAAAACAACTTTTAGATATTTTTATTCAAAATTAAGACTGATTATATCTTTGCAAATTTATGTTAAAAAACTTTAGGATAAATAACACTTTTTTGTCTTTTATGTTAATACATTTTCAGATCTTTTGGCGCTAAAAGTGACGAGTTTTATACTTAATGTTTTAAAATCTTGCACGTTATTTCCTTTATCATAACCTAGTTAAATTTTTTTGTTAAATCTGTTCATGTCGACCTCATATAAAGGTATTGTTTTCTTTTCACATCTAGTATATAAATAAATCTTTTTTTAGAAAATATATAAAATCAATTCACCCATTCCCACCCACCGTATCCTGTCTCTCTTTAAAAACCCAGACACCCCGCCCCCCTCTCTCTTTCTAAAAACCCATCATTAACACCACTTTCCACCACCGCCTCAACCACCATCCACCACTCTCTCTTGTCATCACAAACACACCATCATCACCTGCATCTCAACTGCCTGCAAAATCCTAATTTCATCCCCAATCCCCAAACCCAACGCAATCACATGTATTTGAAATAAGTTATCTCGTTGTTTCGTCTGTGAGGTTAGAGTTCGCCGACGTGGTGGAGTGCTGCTCCATCGGAGCCTTAGAGTTTGCCGGTGAGATCTAAGTACATCCGTTCAAATCGCTCGCCGCTCGTCGCTCGCTCGGCACTCGTTCGGAAATTGCTCGGAAAATGCTCGTTCGATTTGACGCTCGGTTGTAAACGAGCCGCTCCGCTCGGTTCGGTTTGTAAACGAGCCAAGCATGAGCAAAGGTCCGCTCAGCTCGGTTTGGCTCGAATTATTATTTTTAATTAGTATACATATACATATACATATACATATACATATACATATACATATACATATACATATACATATACATATACATATACATATACATATACATATACATATACATATACATATACATATACATATACATATACATATATAAACATGTATATACACATACATATACACAAATATAAATTATACATATATATATACACACATTACACATACATATATACTTAAATATAAATTAAATTTATAGTTTTATATATAGCACTATATTAGATTTTGGTTCACTATATACAAATTTACAACTACATCTATACGTACTAGACCAACCATGCCAATAAAAAAATTCATATCAAATCTAAAAGTTAAACCCTAAACCGATAAACGATAGGCTGCTTATCGCCTCAATGTTTCATGTCGTTACCCTAAGTCGATCGTCTTCTGCTCTCAACGTAATTGTTCGTGCAATATGATCACCGTCTTGTTGGCCAAAACATTGTTATTCATAAGAAAAATATTATACCATGAAATGTGCATGTTTTAAAGACATAAAAACTTGAGACCAAACATTGTCACTATCTCTCTCAGCAAATTTAAATCGGGCAACTTGGTTGTCCAAATTGCTCGAATTTCGCTCGACGCTCGTCGGAATATTTAGTGCTCGAAAAACGCTCGCTTGATTTGAGGCTCGGTTTTAAATGAGCCGCTCCGCTCGGTTCGGTTTGTAAACGAGCCAAGCACGAGCAAAGGTCCGCTCGGTTCGGCTCGGCTCCTGAACAGCCCTATCTAAGATGTGTGGTGGCAGGTTGTGGCGGTGTTGATTGTAGGCAGTTCATCTGTTGTTGTTTCACTCGTGAGATCTAAGACGGGTTCATCTCTAGTTCTTTCACTGGTGGCAGGTTGTGGTGGTGGTTGCGTGTTGTTGTGATGGTGATTGTGGGGGTTGGTAGCGGGTTGTGGTGGTGGCGGGTTGGGGCAGTGGTGGATGATGGGGATTGTGGCTGATAGTAGAAGGTGGTGCTTGAGGTTGGTAGATGGTAGTAGAGAGAGAGTGAGGGAGAGAGAGAGAGAGAGAGAGAGAGAGAGAAAAGGGGGAGTGGTGGATAGTTGTGGCGGTGGTGGATGGTGGTGTTGATGGTGGGTTTTTAGAGAGAGAGATAGGGTGTCTGTGTTTTTAGAGAGAAATGATAGTGTGGGTGGGTAGCGGTGAATGGATTTTTCATATTTTCCATAAAAGGATTTTGTTTATATATTAGGATGTGAAAAGACAATAATACCCTTATATGGGGTCCACGTGATCATATTTAACAAGAAAATCTAACTAGATTAGGGTTAAAGGATATAACATGTAGGATTTTGAAATATTAAGTGCAAAACTCGTCAATTTTAGCACCAAATGAAACCGTTTGTAAAAAGGGTATTAACATAAAGGATAAAACGTGCAATTTACTCAAAGCCCTTTATATATATGATCAAATACAAAATGAAATTAATCTAAAAAAAATTTAGGAAGGAAAACTAAATCAACGATTAAGATTAAGGGGTTGTTTGGTAGCTCTGAATGGTCATTAAGAGGCTACCTCTTAATAGAATCATTAAGAATTTTACCAATGAGAAGGTAGAAGAATGTGACATGTGATGATTTACCATTTAGAGGTTACCTCTTAACCATTCAGACTTGAGGTTACTTCTTATTCATTCAGAGGTTTTAAACCATTAAGATGTAGCATCTGAATAGTCATTAAAAGGCTACCAAACAACCCCTAAATGGATAGCAGTTTGGTAATTAATTGAAAGTTAGTAAAAGTTTTAGGTAAAAGGGAGATTTTACCTCTTGTGTTTTTTCATTGTATACTAGTTTCTACTTTCCAGGGTGTTCAACATTTCAAATAATGAATTTTCATATTATTCATATTAAACTTTTCGAATATTTATCTTTTTACTTAAATTTAGATTTGATTTGATTCCATTCATATTTGAAACTCGAATTGAAATACATTCGATTAAATTTAATTATCCTTAAACAATAAATTATTTTAATTCTATTTTTAAAAAAGTAAAATGCAATTTTTCACCCTGTAGTTTGGTCCATATTGCCATTTGTCTCTCTATCTTCCATTTTTGCCTAATGAAACCCTGTGCTGGACATTCCATCACACTTTGCATCTTGTCGTTAGTCAATGGTTAGTTTCACAATCCAAAAAGTGATAAAAATGACTATTATACCCTTTTTCTATTACAGTATGCACCCTCGTGGTTTCATTATTATTACATTTATCCACCACCTATCACCACCATCATCATCAATCCATCATCCCCACCACCACTATCATCATAACCACCGCTGTTCACCATATCACTTCCGAACACCTGAAAACTAAAATCTTGAAATTTATAACCCTAGGACCATAGCATATACTTTATCGGGCGATAATCGATACTCTAAAATGCAAATATAAGAGTGTATACATAACTGAAGTTATCTTAGTTTGAAAATCAAAAAGGTCAAAAAGTTAGGAACATGATTTAATTGGATTCACATTAAGTGTAAAAGATTGAAAACTATAGAATATTAGCAATGATAACGTCTAGAACAGAAGTTAGACTAGATTATTTAGATTTTTAGGAAAAAAAGTACAAAAATGTTTAAAACAACAAAGTTGTTATGTATAATAATCACGAGACAATACTTCTGGATATTTGAATCTCAAATCTTGAATCATGTGCTGCTTCCATATACTATCACAAGGAATTTTGGGTTATGTTTATCTCAAAAGGGTCTAATAAATTTCTTCGTTTTTACTTTAGGATCAGATTAGTAGCACCAACAACTCAATCAGATAAGTAGCACAACAGTTTCGATCAAGAACAATAGAGCAAGCCAGCT
This sequence comes from Helianthus annuus, assembly GCF_002127325.2. Taxonomy (NCBI): domain Eukaryota; kingdom Viridiplantae; phylum Streptophyta; class Magnoliopsida; order Asterales; family Asteraceae; genus Helianthus; species Helianthus annuus. The sequence continues at coordinate 95,312,245 of NC_035433.2, forward strand.
GCCAACTAACATTAGCAGAATAGCAGCGATATCAACCATTGTGAGCAGAAGTTATCAAACAAACAACCGTCAACTGCAAGAAAAATACAAACTTGGCGTCAGCACTTATATTAAAATCAACAAGACAACAACCACATCAACTACAGACCTTGAATGAAAAAAAAAATGTTGTTTTTTGTAACATCAACTCTTGTTAAATTGAACTTGGAAAACAATGGTTGTTTGATCCTTGATTTTTTAAAATTGCAGTTTAGAAATTGATATTATATCAAGGTCTGCAAATCATCAAGACAACAACACACATCCAAAGTACTTGAGAGAATACTGAACTTCAAACGCTACATCTCGTTTGAATGATTGTGATGTTATACCGTTTTATCATTTTATGTGTGTTATCAAGATGTAAGTATATTTTACTAGAATGTTTTACAAAATTATATACTTTAAATCACATGGAAGTTTTGCACCGTTAAATCCATTTAAAGGAGTGTATTAATTCTCTACACTACATTTGTGATTTGTGAGTAGTTTGATCGGAAATTTAAGATTGTGGAAGGGATTGTTAGATTTCTTTTGGAGGAGTTAACTAGTGATTAACTATTAATGTGAGCAAAAACTATTGTCTTTTAATAGAGGTCTTGATTCAAACTCAAACAAGAAGTAATTTATGATTAATTTGATGCAACTTAAAAGTGAGTAACCATTACTCTTGGATGTGGTAATGGGGTACGAGATTATGATTATCCTATTTTAACATGTCGCTATGATTTTAATTTTGGGTAGGGATAAGAGCTTTTTTTTTTCTTTTTTTTTTAAATAATGATGGTAAAAAATAAATTATAGTAATAATATGACGTTGATATGACTAAAATAACATGAAGGCATCCATGCTAAAAATAAAGGGGTGAATTGCATATATCCCCCTACAAAGTTCATTAATTGCGTATTTACCCAACCTAAAACTAAAATTGCGTATATCTCCTCTCTTATTGAAAAAAAATGCATATTTACCAATTTTGATTTATTTTATTAAATAAAAATTATAGAATGACTATTTTACCCTAATTTTTCCTAAATCTTTAAAATCTCTCAAATTTTCATATTTACCAATTTTTAACCGGTGCTTTTTATAATATTTTTTTTGTAGTTTTTCCTTTTCATTTATGCTTCGTTCGAATCTTTGACTCATGTTTAATCTACTTGAGCTAATAAATTTAGTGAAAATTATGTAGTGTACAACAGGTAGAAATATTATGTCTTCCTTCTTCATGTTAATAAATTTAGTGAAAATTATATAGCGTACAGCAGGTAGAAATATCATTATTCAATTCTTTTGAAACTTGCTATGCGTATTGTTGAGAATTATTCAAGTCTAGCATAATTCAACTTCTTGTAGTGCTTATTCCCGGCCAGTTCAGATGGCATTCCAATAAATTCAATCCTCAGACTACTTTCTTATAACAAGTAGTGTTTAAATTTCCAAACTTTTAGCTTATCTCTAACCACCGCAAGCATGTGAACCAACATGAAGAATCGCCGACGAATTTTCAAACGGATAATTCCCAACTGGAATTAAGAAACGTGAACAATCGTGACCCCATTTGGAACCTGGAATAACGAATAATCGACGATGGAATAAAGGCCGCTGAAAGCATTAGAACCGATATGCATAAATCAGCGAATTTTGAACGAAAAATCACTCGCGAGAATGAGGAAACGTGTTCATCCGCTTATTCTGGATCCTAGATAATCACTGCTAAATTTTTTATTAGGGCTTGTTAATTTTGGAAGGACAATTTTGTCAATATTTAAAACTTTAATAACAAAGGGGATATATGCAATTATAAATTTAGGTAGGGTAAATATGCAATTAAAGATGCTTTTGAAGGGGATATATGCAATTCTCCCAAAATAAAAATTAAAGAAACAATGTAGTCTTATAGACGATAATGGCTATTTATCTTGGTCGTGTGGCATTAAATTGATCAAGATAAACAATTAACTAATATGAGTAAGATCTATAGTTAAATTAGTGAATCTTAAATTGATCAAGAGAAACTCGTATATTTATGCCCACATCAACCAATTGGTCCTAATTGCCACATATCTCAACATGTTTAAATAATTTGTTTTTCTTAGAATTTTGTTTGTTTCATTGGCAAAGAAATATTTTTCGGTAGATAAAACTTCAGTTACTTTTCTCTGTTAAAATGATGTGAAATGACAAAAATACCCTTTCCTTAAAAGGCCAAACCACAGGGACTATCCGGGCATCTTCTTCATTTTTATTTATAAAACCCCACCACCACACTTCATCTTCAACCTCCACCCTCCTCCACCATGTGAATCATAAACCACCCTGTGAATCATAGCCCGCACACCCTGTGAATCATAATCCGGACGGTATTTTTGAAGCTTATCAGTTCGATTCCATTGCTCATCCTGCGGAGAGTCTCCATTCGGAAGTTCTGTTCATCCAGGGTTTGTCGTTGTTCATTCGTTAAAAGTGGTTCAGTCTTACGGATCAGCATAAAACAAATCTGTGTGCAAGGGTCGATATCAGTATTGTTTAAAAACAGTTTCACAGGTGTTGTTGATAGCGAACAGGAATATTTTTTTAACAGATCTGTTAGAACAAATCAGTTCAGGTTGAATCAACTTCTGAACGTTGCTGGTTATACAGATCTGCATAATAATTGCGAATACATCCACAGAATTTAGATGTTTGAAACAGTGTTCATTCGTTGAAACATGGTTCATTCGTCCTATCTGCTGATAATCTGAAAGTCCGAGTCTTGTGTGTTAATCACTGATCTGGATATTCACGGATAAACACTCTATTGATCTGTATGAATCAGTTGTCTGTTTATATTCAAGTAAATCTGAAACAAGAATAATATTCACGAATCAAGATTGATTCGCCCGGATCTGAAACAGATCAGATTGTTGATCAGTTAGCGTGAATCGACGTTGTGATTAGTATTGTTGCAGTGGATCTGTTCTGCACATATTCAATCACTTGTTGTTTACGCATCCGCGTAAATCTGTGAATTTGTAGAGTCAAGAGTTCAGTCTATTTGCAGATTAATATACAGTCTTTTCGGTCAAACAGAAACAATAAATCTGATGTTCATTGTCTGAAATCAGTAAATCAAATCCGAAACAGTTCGATAACGCCGCAGAATTTATTACAGTCGCTAAAGTTTGCACATTCATTGAGTTAGTTTTGTTTGATTCAGTTTGGTGATAATTCAAACGAATCCGGTGGAAGGAGAGGGCACAGGGGTTTTGTCTGGTGTGCTGGTTATGATTCACAGGGTGGTGGTGGAGGGTGGAGGAGGGTGATGGTGGGTGGAGGTTGAAGATGAAGTGCGGTTGTGGGGTTTTATAAATAAAAATGAAGAAGATGCCCGGATAGTCCCTGTGGTTTGGCCTTTTAAGGAAAGGGTATTTTTGTCATTTCACATCATTTTAACAGAGAAAAGTAACTGAAGTTAGACCCAGGGACTATCCGGGAACAAAAAATGAAAACTTGGGGACTATTCAGGTAGTTTTAGAAAGTTGGGGACTATAGATGAAAAAAGATGAAACCACAGGGACTATCCGGGCATTTTTCTCTATAATATATTTCTTTATAATAAGAAAAGTATTATAAAACTGTTAAATTTGTAATTTAATATTAATTAATGATGATATAAGACTTATTAAGAAAACATAAAGTGTATTTATTTATTTATTTAAATATTATAACAGAACCACTACAACTACCTTTTGCTATCAATCATCCCAAGGGTATCTTATGTGCATCCCGTGGTATTTAGATATTGTAAGATGAATAAAGTTAGGTTTTATGATGGCTAATAATCGCGCAATTTTTGTGTACAAATTCCTTTTGTATAAAACTATAATTTAATTTTGTCATATTCTCCCTCCATTATTAATTGAAAAAGTTATTTACATAGAAAGTCCTTTAGTTTTGTCTTGATTACAACTTTAAGGTTCAAGTATAAAAAATATGTTCTGTGTTTTGTAACAAGTGTGATTCTAACATTAACCAACATTATATGTAACTTTGAATGAAATAATAGTTTTACGCTTTCATATGCTATAGCGACTGTTTATTGTTACATAAAGGAACTATTGCAATGTATGAGATGTGTCCCATATCAGTTATATAGGTAACAAATGTGGGATTTATAGTCCAAATCAGCCATTTCAACTATCAAACTAGTTTTAGGTTGAGTTTTTCTATTTGGACTATAAGATTTATGTAGTCTAATAATATTCATGGTTTGTATATTTCATGTTTGTTACATCTTTGAGACATGAACATTCACCGTTTGAAGATACAAATATATTTCATTAAGCATAACCACTACTACTTGGTTATATCTAATACCAAAAGTTCTACCCAAACCAAATCAATTAATTTGTATTGTTTTTAGCTAAAGAACAACTAATTTATACCTAATCCTCCTAAAATATTGAGTCAAAACCATTTCCCTAAGAACCCTTATCACACCCTAGTGCATATATCTACTAACCTTATCTAATTAGCATAAGATCATCATGATCTACCACCATCATAACCATAAACACATCCTAGCCTTTGAGCACTATAAATATATTAACATTACTCTAATAATTTAATTAAAATAAATTAAAAAAAAAATAAATTAGCCTTTGTTATCATCCAAAAAAAGTAAGGGCCCTCAAGCAAACCGTCCAAAGTGGAAGTCACCATCACCCATTATCTCATTCATATTCATATTCAAATTCTTCACTAAACAAAACACCCACTAAAACACCATCACCAACACACATTTCCCCTAAAACCTGCCTCCTTTTCTTGATGCTTCTGCTAGTGTTTTACCTTTGAAGATGGTTCAAAGAAAGGTTGCCAACAAGTCTGGTATCATCAAACCTCATCTCCATAAATTAGATACCCAATTGGTTAACCTTAAACCATCATCCTTAACATCATCATCAACTCCATCAACTTCATCATCCTCACAAGCCCATGACAAGCTCAAGAAGATCATGAAGAAGTCAAGATCCATCAAACGCGCCGATGAATCGCGGTCGTTGGCGCCGTTTAAAACCAAGAAAACACCACCATCAACTCCAAAAAAACAATTAGAGCATCTCCAACGCATCCCTTTTCAAACGCCTACAAACACGCCAAATGCATCCCCTTTTAAACGCTCACCAAACTACATGAAATCCACTACTAGTTTTGAAGCAAGAAAAGAGCAATCACCATCATCCAAGACTACTCCAATCAAAAAAGTTTCAAAAAGTTCAAAAACAAATGAATCATCTTCTTCTGGGATTAAAGGGTCAAGGACATCTAGTTTAAAAGTGAGGAGTTTAACTAAAACTTCCAGTTTTAAACCGTTAAGATCTTCAAAGAAGGTGATCATATGTGAAGATGTGGATTCTCAACGCGCAACTTGTTCTTCGACGTTAAAAGATTCAAAGTTCCCGGATTATCTACAACTAAACGATGGAGGGACGGAGTTAGACGGGACTTCTGCTATGAAAGTATGCCCGTATACTTACTGTTCACTCAACGGTCATCATCATGCGCCTGTGCCACCGTTGAAGTGCTTCTTATCAGCAAGACGACGAGCTTTGAAAACGCAGAAGGGGTTTAAGCTCGGCTGTTTATCGCCACGCCAGAATAAGGCTTCTGTAAAGAAATCCGCGGTTAAAGAGCCTGCGATTGTAACTCCAAAAGAAGTAGATATGGAAGACGAAGATTTCTTTATCGATATCTACAGCGCTCAGAGGGTACCGCTTCTTGCAGATATGAAGGGTAAGGATGCGAGCATCAAAACCAAGCGTGCTGTTAAGAAATCCGCCGTTAGAGAGCCTATAATTGTAACTCCTGAAGAAGTCGATATGGAAAACAACGATATCTTTAATGATATCTACAGTGATGACAAGGAACAGCCTCTTGTAGAAATGCAAGGTAAGGATGTGTGCATCAGACCCGAGTTGGACGGACCCCACACATGCGAGAGCCTCGTGCACCAGGTTTACAGTGATGACAAGGAAAACAAAGGCGCTCAGGATTCGGAGTGTTCCGATATCGAATGGGAAGAAGGTTATCGTTCCGATTCAGGTATCGACGTGTTAAGAGATATATATTTTTTTTCTATGTACAGAAAATATCATTTATCAATGTTGTTTAAATTCTCTTTCAGATGGTGGTGTTGGTGAATATCAAACAGAGAAGATGGGTGTCGAGAAGCTGTACAACGAGCATCAAGAACTGTACGATGAAGAAAGTGTGAGCTCGGGAGCTTGGTCAGAGGAAGATTGTGATTCTGCATCAGATGGTTCGTGCCAGCATTTGAAGATTAATCAAGATTATATGAACTATGATGAATCTGAGGTGACATCAACAACTTCTGAATCGGATATAAATGATAAAATGGATCAGCATATCAATTATCAGCAAGAACAAACTTCTCAGGAGTCAAAAACTGTCCCAGATTTTGCAGAGAAGTTGAGCAGTGAAGCTGACACCAATCGGACCACGATAATCTACAACATCATACAGTTCAACATATCTGTGTTCATCAATGGTGAAAAAACAGAGCACTCTGTTCAAGTCCCTGCAACATCTGTTGCTGCTGATAAAATGGAGACAGACGAGCCCATGGACCAAGAAGCCAGCGAGGTGAATCAAATGGCTGCAGATGAAGAACTTCCGTTTGATGTTCAAGATCATGCATTGGACGACCAATTGGATGTGATTGAAAAACAGGATAATCCTGAGCAAGAATTCAATGAATATGAAGCTGCAATAACATCAGATGAAATGATGCCCGAAACAGATATGAAGACAGATTCTTCGGGTAAAAAGAGTGCATCAGTTGACGAGCAGCCGGACCCCTGCGTAAATCTCAGGGATCTCACCGGTGTTAAAAAACCTTGCGAAGAAACTGGCGACGATTCACGGGAATTCAACCCACGAGGACCGAATTTCCTGCCGGAAGCACCTGACCCGGATGCAGAAACAGTGGATTTGAGGCACCAGACGATCGACGAACGAAAGAACGCGGAGGAATTCATGGTGGACTTTGCTTTACAGCAAGCGGTTACAACACTCGCGCCAGCACGTAAGAAAAAAGTCGCACTACTTGTTGAAGCTTTTGAAAAGGTGATGCCCGATCAGGCTCCGGTTCGGCCTCAGGTCCATATTCCGGGGTATGAACCACAAAACAGGCATACTTCAAAAGCTTTCACAAATTCAAGACCCATGCAAGCTTGCAGCTGATAAAAGTGGTATGTTAAAAAATTTCAGTGAATTTAAAGATATTTGACATCAAGAAAAGTGCGGAATTAATTAAACTTTTGTTATGATTTATGCAGCATTCGTGAATTCCGGAGAACTGCTTGGATTGATTGTGAAACGACGCCAACTACGTACCATTCAAGCTGAAATATTGGGTGACATGGTTAATCATCAGTTTATGGTCTGCAAAGCAGTGCTGAGAATTAGATGATGAAGTGTTATGATAATATATGTGTGATTTGAGTTTATGTAAGAGAATTATAGTTGGATTAAGTGTGTTGTGTATCCATCTATATGTGACTTGTGTTGTAGCAGAGGCACTCTTGCCTGCCTCTGAATATTTATGAATTAAGTGTGTAATTTTACAAGAGTCTTTACTATTATTATTTGTTTTATTTTCTTAAGTTTCTTCTATCATCAAACAATTTTGTACTCATTTGGGGTTGAACAACATACATGTTACACTTGTTCTCTGCGTGTTTTCATTGTTTGGAAACAGACAGTTACGCTTGAATGTGTAGTGGAAGACACCCACCCTTGGGTGTTTTGCACCATATGGCAGTCCAGTCAGCAATGGGGCGTTTTTCTAAATTGGGTGAAGAGTGACTTCGCTAGCAACAAAGAAGGGATGCTTGGCAACGACACCAAAGCGGTACAGGAAAACAAAAACTATGATGTTTGACAATATTGGAAGGATAATCAGTTGAAACATCCAAAATTGCTTCTTAGAGAGCATGCTAGTTACTAGTACTATTGTTATGATATACATAAATATGAAAGTTCACCACTATGATCAAATTTTGAGCAAGAAGACATTATATTCCATTTTTTTCCAACTAAACTTTTATGTGTTATTATGTGTATGTATGATATTAATACACATACATACAAGAACAAGATCGAGAAAGGAATTGTATTGAAGATTTGATTCTTATTACAATAGTAGCAACTTTTAAGCTTTTCTGACTATATAATAAGTTGCAGGGCCGGCTCTGAGCAAGTGCTGGGGGGGCACCGGCTCAGGGCCAAAAACGTAGAAGGGCCCGGAAATTTTTTAAAAATTCGTATACATATATGTATTATATATATTATGTAATCTGTAAAAGAAGTTCGCATGCACAGGCCTTGGTTCAGTGGTTGAAAAGTCTCATTCCAACTTCCACGTAGCAAGTTCGACCCTTGTGTTTTAGTTTTATTTTTACTTTGTTATAGCAAGTCAGTTTTTGGGCTCACATACCTTTAATTAATGGCAGGCTATTCGTTAACATTTAATGGGCTCACATCCTTTTAATTAATGGTAGACTATTTGTTAACATCTAATAAATATATGTTTTCCGCCTTTACCATTGAACAATAAGTTAATTTTTTATTTCAGTAATTATTTTTGAGTTCCTTTAAGAGATTTCTTTTTTTCTTTTGGATCAAAATTTTGTTTTATATGAAAAGTAAATACGCAATGCATAAATAAGAGATTCTTTTATGGTGTTAGTTGATGTTATTTAAGTATGTCCTAGGTCTTGTTATGGTGGCTTGTTGGGCTATTTGGAAAGCGAGGAATGATAAGGTTTTTTCTAACGGGAGAAGTGATAAAGTGAAGTAATACCGGCCTAATAACATCAATACCGACACGATCGATACGTCTAAAACTTATCTTAAATAATATGATAAAGCTACAAGATCAATCATATAAAATAAATGTAAGAAAATACATAAGCAGACAATATAGTAAACTTTTTATAAGTTAAATGGATTCATTAGATCTTCTACCGTCCTATCAATCGACGATCCTTATTAAAAAGGAAGGTGTAAACTTTTTTGAAAACATAGTTGTATTCAGAATAGAGTATGGTTTTGACCGAACAAAATCGGTGTCGATATCAATATTTAAAACCGCTACTGGCATTCATTTTACTAGGGCGGGTAGGGCCCGTTTTTTTGTCTCGCACATGGCCCAAATTTTTTTCGACATTTTCGGAGACGGCCCTGATAAGTTGTTTACTCTTTAAAAAAATTGACAGCAAAGCTAATGCTGGTGTTTTCTTTAAAAAACCCACCAATCATGAGAGCATCTGAAATGCGAGAGCTCGATGGATCCCTCCACCTCAGCTGCTCGATGGATCCCTCCACGTCAGCTTGCCCAGCTCCTCTATCACGGACAACGTCATCTTTCTCTCTCCTCCCCCTTTACACAAGTTGCCTTTTTCTCCCACAGACAGTCTAGTCACAGTTTGCAAGGGCTCTCTCCTCCCTCTTTCTTCTACGTTGGCCCCAAAAACACTAAATTGCACATGGTTTGACGAATAATAATGTGTTCTAAATTCCTTTTCCAACCCATTGATATGAACATGAGTTGATTGACATAAAGCCATGTAAAATATATATTATATATGAATAATTTTTAATAGCATAGCTTTTTGCTTTTTATAATAGTCAATACAATAACTATTCTAATAGATGCCAAACCTATTATGACCTGCACGTGAAATTAACTTTAAGAATATAACACGCTCAGCCTGCTATCCAACCTTCCTGACCCCTCCCCTAAAAACTTTCCGAAAGACTTAACTGCAGTTGCATTACTCTATTGATGTTTGGTAATTTTCAGGATTACGGTATTCACTATTCAGGATTTGTAAATCATTTGGTCTAATATTGATGATTGGGTCAACTGTTGTTGGTCTGCTACTGGAATTAAGCACTGATCATATTGATACTTTTAAAAACGGGTCATTTCAACCCAAACCGGGTACGACCTGTTATCTGTCCTAACATGACCAACTCGACCGTTTTGCTAAAGTTTCAATTGTTTGACACCATGTGAGATCTTCCCACATTTGCATTGACAGTAAGTTAGAAATTTCAAAAAGCCTCAGAAATTTCTAAAAGTATGTTTCTTTTTCTAAAGTTTGAAAAAAAAAAATTCCCAAAAAAGAAATTATTTAATCTCACAAACTACAATTACAATTATAGTTAATATTACCCATGAGTATCTGTTAATAATAAGGACCATGTGTCTACAACAAAATAGACTGTACCATAATCATCAAAAGATGTAACATCAAACGATCAGTTTATTGCATCATGGTTGCGAAACAAACCTCATTCGCGGGAAGGTTCTTTGTCTGACGATGAAACACCAATTGTTTTATCCCATGATTGCACCTCGACAGCAGGGCACTCGACAATGAGAGACTGAAGCTGTCTATAGCAACCATAGAGAACACTGCAATCTGTTTGACCACCCGGTTTGACTTCTCGTTTTGAAAGATCATCACCGAAAGCCTTCAATGCATCTGTTGTTGATAGTTTATTAACAGATTCATACAACTGGTGGAACTTGTTTCTCGTTTCGGGTGATTCGATTATCTTTTCTCTTAATTCACTAGGAAGGCACTCCAGAGCTCTAAACCGAGTTGCAAAGTAACACCAATGTGAAAAATAAATGTTAGAAAAAGAAAGCGGATTATTTAATGTCAAGTTAGTTAGGGTGGAAGGGGTGGGTTCGGTGACATGATGCGGGGATGGGGTTCACCGCGCGGGCACAACGCCGCCGGCCCCCATCAGTGTGTGGTGAAATGCATTTATCGGTGAGTAGTCACCGAGTGGAGTGAGAGGAGAGAGAGAGGGTTTTAATGGTGGGGCCCATTCTATTCCAACCAATCACACATTTATCCTTTTTTAAGAAAAAATTGTTTTGGTGGAGCATTAAGAAAAAGAAAAAGAAATGTACCCGGTGACACCTCTAACAAGACCAAAGTTAAATCCAATGAGTACAGATTCCTGAAAGCCAATGTTGAAACCTTGTTGTGCCGAAGCTTCTTTTCCTGCTATAAGGCCGTCACGATATCCTATCTGTTGAATTATTTAACATTTACATAAAATGTGATACACCACCAGTATAGCGTTCATACATATATTTGAGTATGCGTGTGTGTAACTGTGTATGAGAGAGTGGGTTCGTTTGTGTGTATGCATACCGCATAGAATTGGTTTTTTCTTCTTTGCCATTCTCTGTCTAGGTCAGAGGACAGATCAAGCGTCGCGTCTGCATCATTCCATGATGATCCATCTCCGTACCACTCTTCATCCTCATCATCTGATATTAAACAGTAATTATTTGTTTTTGATTAAGTTATATTGAATCATACAACTTCATCTAATGCATACTACCTACTAATTAGCACACAATGAACCTGGATCTTATACCTACTGAGTGAGGTTGCGTAATATGATGAGTTGATGGTTGATCCGATTCTGCTTTTGGTTTTAAAATCTCCGAGTAGAGCTCATCAGCCAGACTTCTATCCATCTGTTTTGTGTGACGTAGTTCATATCAGTTATCAAGTGGAATTGATGACAATAGCATTAACAGCATAATGTTATTATAATTAGAGGTGTGATCATCAATCTGTTTTAAACAAATTATCGTATTATTTGTGTTATTATCATCATTCGTGTTCAACTCAAAAGTCAAAACCATTTGTACCTTTACAAAAGAACTCACCATTGACCACCACGGTGGACCAAGTTTTAAAAAAACGGAAAAGAGTTTCGAGGCGTTTTCCCTTCGCCTCACGAGGCATAAGCCTCGAGGCGTAAGCCCGAGGCGGAGTTAAAAAATAAATACAAATATTATATATCTTATAAAAATAGTAATACTAACTAAATTCATCAAAGTAATAAAAAACACACATAAAAAAGACATAAATTGCTTGAAATTCACAAAAACTCAAAAACATCAAAAACAAATATCAAAAACCACTGAGGCGCAGCCTTTTTAGCACCTCAGCCCCTGTGAGGCGCACATACAGTATAAACCCCCTGAGGCGTGCCTCAGAATCGTTTTTTGGCCGTTTCACCTTGAGGCGCACACCTCAACCGTTTTTTAAAACCATGCGGTGGACAAGAGGTTTGACCTTGTAAGTTTAGTTACAATCATATGCAATACAGATCATCTTACGATCAATATATCTAGAAATATAATAGCCTAATTAACTTGGTGTCACGTGTAAACATAGTACTCTTGTTGATGTTTAAAATCTAGTTATTATACAAATAGGTAAATTTACCACAGCTAGAGAGTAGTTGAATGTTACCTCAGTTTAGCGAATAGTTGTGATTGGAAGCTACTGCAGAGCAGAATTCAGAAACCTGAAAATGATTAAACAATAGTCAGTCGGATTTGAACACAATTGGTCAAACACTAACATAGTCATGAATCAAATTTTAGTTACTAGTAAGCCACAAATTATGCGATAAAATACGCATTTTAAAGCTATTTCATGTTTAAAATACACGTCCTTATTTAGCATTTTTCATGAATAAAAACCAGATACAAGTCTTCCATTTCCCACATCTCTTTTTGCCACAGATTGTAAAAAAAAAAATGAACGTTTTATATGTCGTACAAACTACAAAGTAAAAAAACGAAGCACGTGTTTACAAATTCACTGGTTCAAAAATCTATCCAAAACATACGGGTGCCGTTCGCTTTTCTTTTGCATTCTATGTGTACCCTTACAAGCAAGGAGTCAAAGATATAGATAACTAGTAACATGTACACAAAATACAGTGCAACTTCAGAGCCAAAAAACATTGACAATCTTGGAGAACATTCAGTTTTACTTTAGCAACTTAAAACTCTCATTGGAGCATTTTATCGAACACTTGGTGTGAACCAACAAACACTAATTATTAATACACATAAGATAGAGATAACAAAAGAACATACCACAGAAAGGAAAATACCAGATATGAAAGTCATAATACGAAACTATGTGATTAGTATTTCTTGTATTGCACAATCAATTACAAAATGGAATTCAAACAGCACAAAATCGACCACTTTGTGCAATCTGGTTTCAAGAATAATAATAATAATAATAATAATAACAATGATAAAGAAACAAGTAGGTAATTCATAGAAAACCTTGTTTGCTAGAATTTCGGCAGAATCCGGCAACCACCAGTTCACCTACGAATCGACCACCTAGTTCTCGAGCGACGGAGGAAGGAAGAATATTTGCAGGGCCAGGCCCAAAATATATTTTGTATAAATAAATGAAGGGTCAGGATATCTAAAGTTTATTTGGATAGAAAGTAATTTTGATTTTTGTGCATCAAAATCAGAGGGGTTGGATTAAATAGATAGAATTGAAAAAAACAGAAAGGCATTTGAGATTTCTAACGGTATTCTAGTCCATCCAAGCTAATAGTTTTTCTTTCCTCTAATTCTCCTTCGTTTTTAAAACGTTAATACATTTTCATACGACATTATTATTATTATTATTTTTTTATAAAAAGTGCACCATAAAAACGAGCGTTTTTTAACATTAAAACGAGCACGCTATTACTATACGTTTAAAAAAAATATCGATAACCCAGATGCGTAAAACGTAATGGCCAAAAAACACAAAAAAATGATTTTTTTTTCAAAACCCAATGGACTAAAAACACAAAAGAAAGTTTTTTTTCTAAAACGCAATGGACAAAAAAAAAACGTTTTTTCTAAAACACAATGGACTAAAAATACAAAAGAAAGTGTTCTTTCTAAAACGAAGTGGATACAAAAACACAAAAAATGTCTTTTTTTAAACGTAATGGATCAAAAACACAAAACAAAGTGTTCTTTCTAAAACGCAATAGACTAAAAACACAAAAGAAAGTGTTCTTTCTAAAACGCAATGGATAAAAAACACAAAAAAATGTCTATTCTATAACGCAATGGATCAAAAACACAAAAGAAGCTGCTTATTCTAAAACGAATGGACTAAAAACACAAAAAAAAATATTTTTCTAAAACGCAATAGACTAAAAACAAAAAAAAAAACGTTTTTCTAACATGCAATAGACTAAAACACAATAAAAATGCGTTTTTTAATTGTGTTATAAAACGCAATACATTAAAAACACAAAAAGAAAATGTTTTTTTATTGTTTTATAAAAAGTAATGGAGTAAAACGCATTTATTGTGCTTTTCATTGTTTTATTACACTAATTCGGAACAAACTATTCATATCGTATGCATAATTCAAAAAAAAAATAAAAAAAAAAATCCAAACTATCACCAGATTAAAGCTTGTGAAGCACATGATACAAACAAAAACCTTTTAAAAAAAAACACAAGAACTAAAGGCAAACAAACAAACAAATCATTTGACTTTGTTACGGTTTTTAATTACTATACATCCAAAATGAATATAAGGAAATTGACTTTATTATCCAAAAACCCATCATAACAGATGATATATATCCAAAACTGAACATGCAATACCCATTTGACTTTATTGCGTTTTATAAGTACTGGATATCCAAAATGAACAAAAGGAATTCTCCTATATAGGGGTGCAAACGAGCCGAGCCGAGCCCGAACTTGACCAGGCTCGAGCTCGAGCTCGATTAACTTATGTGAGCTCGGGCTCGAGCTCGAGCTCGATTCGAGCTTTGTTTTCAAGGCTCGAGCTCGGCTCGTTTGTATTTTCTCAAGCTCGAGCTCGGCTCGGGCTCGGCTCGTTTATTATCTATTAATTAATATATTAAATAAAAATAATATATATAATAGACTTTTTAGGCTCGCGAGCTCGATAAGTGAAGCTCGGGCTCGGGCTCGTTTACTAAATAAGCTTATTTTTAGGTTCGAGGTCGGCTGGTAAACACGTTTGAATAAGTTCAGCTCGACTCGGCTCGTTTACACTAAGGCTCGATAAGGCTTGACGAGCCTAACGAGCTTCACATGCGAGGCTCGAGCTCGGGCTCGATAAGCAAACGAGCTTTATTTTAGGCTCAAGCTCGGCTCGGGCTCGATAAGGCTTGGCTCGTTTCGAGCTTTTTCTCGAGCCGATCTCAAGTAGCTCGCGAGCTGCTCGGCTCGTTTGCACCCCTACTCCTATATATTATTAATAGACCAACGTTTTGAACAGTAGAAAAGAAAAGGGATACTTTTGGTATTTCACCTACAACACGCATCTTCATCCTCTCCTCTGACTGCACATATACCACTGAGACGAGAAAGATGTGAGATAAGGGTGACGACGACGATAGCAATTTTTGTGACAACGCGACGATGATGACGGAGATGGCTGCCGAAAAGGTTCAGTGGTTAGCGGCGGCGGCGGCGACGGCGACGGTTAGGGTTCCGCCATGAAACATGGTATCGGCAGTGTTTTCTTTATCAGAATCGCTATTGGGTGGGCTAAGTTCCAGGGTTCCGGCCGCCGTTCAGTTGAAGGTAATGACGATTAAGAAGGCAATGATGGAGGTTATGGTTATAGGCATGGCGGTGACTTCAGAAACGAACTCCGGTGACTCAACTAGGGTTCCAGCAAGATTACGTCACCTTTTTACACTGTAAGTTTGGTTTTCTTGAAGGTTCAAGGACCGATGATGATGGTATCACACACCACCCGTCCAAAAACCCACCGCCCTGCCCCTTCTCCATTGACCATCGCGGGTGTGAAGGAGTGGGTCTAGAGAGAGCGAAACAGATCAAAGAAGAGACGAGAGACAGAGACGGAGTAGGGTTCTCCGACGTCGACAACGGTGAAGAGGCATCCGCTGGCCTGAGGCAAACTGGTGTTATCAACAGGTTATGCGTTCGATTTTGATTTGTTGTCCCTTTTTCAGTTTTCCCGGCCATACATTAATTAATTAGTTGATTCTACATTCCCTCGGTTTTAAAAAAGAGACAGTGATTGATTTAAGGTGTTTAATTTGTGAAATTGGTATGCATTTTGTTATTTTATTTCAATACATCTCAAACCTTCTTTCAAAATAAATTATATAGATTTTTAATTTGAACACAATGAGTTAATTTTGGGGACATGTGTTGCAGAACATTGGCAGTTAGAATCACATATTTGTTTAAAATATCAGTTGTTTAAGTGGTTGTAGTCAATTGGAAAACACACGTCTAAACGTCCCTTAATCAGTCCCCTATATTGTGGTTAGCTTTATGACTGTAGGCCAACAATGACGATGTTTTAAATCCCAATCGAAATGTTGATGAGCTCCGATGGAACCAGAAAGAACTAATGGAATGGCAAGTGAATCTACCTGCTGGATTCAAACACGAAGTCATTAATAATCTCCCAAGGTATAATATTATGACTGTTTTAGTTCATTTTATTTTGAATTATGAGTTAATAATCTCCATGGATATTATGACTGTTTCAATTAACTTTTTATGTGTAGTCGATGTACAGTTTGCCTCTGCGGATTTTCCAAATGTATAATATTATGACTTTTCAGTTGATTTTTTATGTGTGCTTTTGCGGATTTTCTGTTATTACCTTTTAAACATGAAAATATCTTAGGATTTCGCCAAGGCTATGGTGATGCATTTCAGCTCTTTTGTATGAGCTTGAGCAAGGATAAGATTTCAGTGTGTCTTGGTTACAAAGCTGAGAAGGTCATGTAATTGACTATGCTATCACACGACAACTGGTTTGTGTACAACCATGACACGTTTGCTTTACTTCTTTGATTGATTATCTATCTGAGCATAATCATTGTCTTTGGCCAGTTCCTAAAATCCTAATCACTTATTTTCACTATTTCAGTTACAAGGGGCTATGACAGTTAATGGTTCTTACATAGCTGTGTTGTCTTTATCCTTTTGATCTTACCAATTTATGTCTGAGCCTCATCATATGACTTATTGTTTTCACCATTATCATTTTCCTTTCATGACTGAGAAAATTCTATTGACTCATGTTTCCTTTTCTTTCTATATCCGTTTTTTTTTTCTCAAATTGGTCGACAAGATTTACACACCTAATTGTTGATTGCTTGATTTACATAACTGTTCTAATTATTTTCCCCTATTGTCAGGTAGTAGTAGTATTGCAATGCTTGCTGGTAGTAGGAAAGTGTGCTCGTAAGGTACTCTATTCAGTGTTACTTGCATTAGAACTACTTTCATAATAATATGGGACACGTTTAATCAACGTGATTCTGTGTGCTTTTATTCGACATCGTTTACACATGATTTATGCGATTCATTTCACATATATGATTTTTCTCTGCAGATCTTACATTCATGTAAAGGAAACAATGAGAAAAGGGCCAAAGGAGTGATTGATGAAATATGTTACAACATTTTAAGACTGTAAAATTTTACATTTCGTTTTTGAACCAAACTCACACAATACATCACCCTCATATTATCATATTCTACTAATTCCATTACTTAGGTGGTGGTGTTTTGAGTTTAACCAGTTTCATTCCTTATGGTTTCCTGTGTACCAAGTGAAATTCTTTGTACTTTCAAAGTCATAATTTGTATTTATAGAGAGATTTATCTTTGGTCCAACAAATTCTTCATTAAAATTCGAATCTAATTGCAACTTTGGGTTTGAAGTTCGGTACTCTAATTTTTGGAACGAGAAACACCACGCTTGAGTCGAATGGGTTACTAAATTGACTGCAACTAAATTCACCCAAGTACATCGCGCATGGTAAATTGCCGGCGCAATGCGCCTGCTTTGAAACCCCTAGTTTGACTTTATTATCCAAAAACCCAATAGAAAAGTAATATACATCCAAACTGAAAAACACGATACATGTTGATAAACTATTCATATCATTAGAAGCATAATATTTATACTCATCTCCAAAATCAATAAAGAACTAGTCCAGGATTTGACTTTTACATCAGTTCAAGCTTAAAAAATGTTGGTTCGACGACCATTGCATTTTAGCCTAATCTTTTACTTATGAACAGAATCGGATACCTTTCTTCTTGAAATCGTTTCTTCGAGTTAGTTGCATCAAAAGTGAACTTGAGAACTTTAAGAAGGCAGCAGCTCCGGTGATGGCTAACACGTTCCGTCTCCGTTAGGGCAGGGCCGTTGTTGTGGCGGTGGGATAAACTTAATACAGAGTTGACAAATGAAGGAGTGGTGGTCAGGTTAAGATGTAGAGCGGTAGCTGGTGATAACAAGGGTGGCAGATTGTCGAATGGTGGTGATGGTGCAGGTTGGATATGGTGGATGTGGTGGTTATGGAAGTGGTAGTGGTAGCTGTGGTGTTGCCGAGTAGGGTTGAGAAAAGAACGTGATATGGGTTTTGAGAAAAAAATAAAATAGATAAAATTACCGTTTAATCTAGTTCTCAAGAAGTGATACATGTCATAATCACATTCTTTCTTACCCTTTCTATCAAAACAAAACTTTCTATTTAATCTTTTCCTATAAATAAAAAATAAAATATTATATTATCGTTAATTTTTATTGTTAATTGTATTAATATTTTTATTAAATAAAAATTACTTTATTTATTGTTAGGATCAAAACTAATTTTGGATGATTTGGTTACGAAAACTCACTTAAATCTTGAAAACTAATTTATTATATTGCTTCTCGTCTCTCTTACATAAAATGTCATTTGTCTCGCACTTTCTTAAACAACATTGTATATTTATTATAACTAGTATTAAGCCCCCGCGTTGCAGCGGTTGTTGTAAAACTGTGTCAAGTAAAACCAATGCTACACCACTGTCATCGATCAGCAACACAAGCTCGTAAAAACAAATTAAATAAAAACGAAAAAAATAATGCCGAGCGAAAAGCAAACGTAAAACCTTTGAATCACGAACGCTCGTTTCAGAGAAATTAAACCGTAACGTAAAACATAGAAAAAAATAACTCAGTCAATCCAGGACCCGCACGTTGGTCGAACTTGTTAAACGGAGAAAAAAAGATTTGCTGGGACGGTCTAGTCAAACGGGAAAAAATATACGAAAAAAATGTTGAACCCCACACGCAAGTTGCAGTGCATTAACTCACAAAATTTAGAACGAAACGAAAAATTTGGGAAAGATGATAAGTATGGTGGACCAAAATTGAAAATAAAAAAGAGTTGGAATTAAATTGCAAATGATGAAAAACTTTGGGTTAAAAGTAAAAAAAAAAAACAAAGGGTCTAAATTGCAAAATTAAAGTTATTTATTAATCTTAGATAAAGATAATGAGAAAAATAAATGATATCTATATATTGGTTATTAGATTAATATTAAAAGAAATTTATTAAATTATTATAAATAAAATTTATGAGGTTGAGGGAGAGAATGACATGTGTCATTATTTGGAGTCTTTTATTATAAGTTAGATAAGAAAAAATGAATCGTATACGTTGACCTCATTCATTAACACCAATCTTTTTAACTTGAATCATATTCCATGTGTTCTCTTCTTCACTAATTATTACTATTACTATCTATTAATAATAGAAACCAAATGAACAGTGATTATATTATATATTATATAATAATAATATACTAATATAATATACTATTAATAATACAAAAAACAAATAAACAGTGATTATATTATATAATAATAATCATAATGATAATAATAATAATAATAATATACTAATATAATATACTATTAATAATACAAAGCAAATGGACATATGATAATTATAATAATAATATACTAATATAATAATACTAATTATTATTATTTTCTTTACTCTCTCACAGTTGGATAAGCTTGTTGTCAACCAATACTGGTATTGAAAATACAGGTACGGTCCGGTTCATTATTAGTACATGAAGGTACAATCGGCACCAGCGTGATACAGAAAACGCCAAAAGTCGGTACCGGATTGAGTTTGAAAATCTTTTAGTTTGGGAAATTCGGTACTGCTACACGGTACCATTTGCTCATCCCTGATCACAGGTGCCGTACAAACAACAATGGTATCGTACAACTTTTTCTTCTTGATTTTCTTCAACTTTTAATGATTTCATTTTTTAGTTTTAGGGGTAGGGATGAGCTTGGTGGCAACCGATACCGAAAATACCGGTTACGGTACAGGCATATGAAGGTAAAAATCGGTAGCGAACCGGTACTAGGAACGCCAAAAGTCGGTACCGAATTGGTACTTAGGATCCTTCGGTTTGGGAAATTCGGTACCGGTACCCAGTATTATTTGCTCATCTCTGACCACGGGTTTCATACGAACATCATTAACATATAACTTTTTTGGTTGATTTTCTTTCGATTACTTTTTACTGTTTTTTACATTTTCTTTATTTTTGTTAGTGGTTCCGCGTGCAACGCGCTCGTAGTGATTTCAAAACACATGTAAACACAGACTAAATAACAAAAGAAGTTTGCCGCAACACGGCTAGAGTGATAAACCTAGTTAATATATGATAAATTTAAAAGGGAATGAACAGTGCTCATTCTTTATTATATGATTTTTTATTATAATTTATATTCATTTATTAGATTATGGGGTATGGGACGAGGGTTAGGTACAAATACCCAAGTCACCACCCCGGGTAGGCTTGGGTTTCGGTGTGGCCACTTGGGTGGGAGTTTAAGTCCAGGCGTTTGGCATGACTAGCGGTCCTCCGTGGCCGGCTCTCATTGACTGGGTTGGGTTGGCTAGGCCATAGCGGCTAGGTTTAAATTTTAAAAAATAACCGTTTGGCTTGTAATCATTCTTTATTATGTGTTTTTTTATTATATCTTATATTCATTTATCAGACTATGGGGTATGGGGCGTGGGTTGGGTACAAATACCCAAGTCACCACCCCGGGTGGGCTTGGGTTTCGGTGTGGCCTCTTAGGCGGGAGTTTCAGTCCGGGCGTTGGGCATGACTAGCGGTCCTCCGTGGCCGGCTCTCATTGGCTGGGTTGGCTAGGCAATAGCGGCTAGGTTTAAATTTTAAAAAATAACCGTTTGGGAGTTTAAGTCCAGGCGTTTGGCATGACTAGCGGTCCTCCGTGGCCGGCTCTCATTGACTGGGTTGGGTTGGCTAGGCCATAGCGGCTAGGTTTAAATTTTAAAAAATAACCGTTTGGCTTGTAATCATTCTTTATTATGTGTTTTTTTATTATATCTTATATTCATTTATCAGACTATGGGGTATGGGGCGTGGGTTGGGTACAAATACCCAAGTCACCACCCCGGGTGGGCTTGGGTTTCGGTGTGGCCTCTTAGGCGGGAGTTTCAGTCCGGGCGTTGGGCATGACTAGCGGTCCTCCGTGGCCGGCTCTCATTGGCTGGGTTGGCTAGGCAATAGCGGCTAGGTTTAAATTTTAAAAAATAACCGTTTGGCCAAGCCAAACGGTTCACCCAAGTCACTATAAAACCCCCCAACCCCACCGCATGTCCACATCGCTACTCCAAACCTTCACTCTACCTACCCGAACCCGCTACCCACACTTGATACCGGCACAACGCGATGAAGGGCCGCCAACCCAGTGAGACCCGTTGTTACTGGCCGGAAGCTTTCGCTAGCTACCGGCACAACTTGGGGAACGACTGGCACAATTTAAACGCGTGCCAACACAAGTGGCACGAGCTACGACCGAAGCTCGACCGTTTTAAAACCTACTACGATAGCGTGACGTGCGATGATATAAGTCACGAAGACTGGGTTGCGGTGGCCAACATCCAGTTCCGGGGCAAGGAGCGGAAGTCGTTTGACAAGCTCGCCTGTTTCGAAATCTACCTAACGCTTTAGGCTTTTTTTTTATTTTGTAATCCTTTTTTTTGTAGAATTTTGTATTTTTTAGGAACTTTTAATAATAATTTTAGGCTTTTTTTTTTTTAATTCTGTGTGTATTTTTTTATTTTAGGTTTTTTTAAATTTTTATAAAACTGGCCAACCCACGCGAGCTAGCCACGCCCCGCCATACCGACCCAACACGTCACTTACCAGCGGGGGGCTCGAAGTCCACGTGTCAACCCATGCCCCAAATCCTCGCCCGACGGTCGAAAACACCAATGCCTTTCGCGCAACGCGCGTAATTTAAAAACACTAGTTAGTAATAGTAACTAGTGAGATTCCCTCGCGCTTCGTGGCGGAAATCAATCGGTATTAGTTCGGTTCGTTACGGTACTTGCATTTGCTATAGTATCATTCCAAAGAGAAAACATAACATCAGTCGAAAACAATAAAAGCGAATATCGATACCAGTAATGATCTTGTTCAGTTGATATTGGTTATGTTAGTTTGAATTCTTTGTTTATTATATTTCAACATTGCAATTTTTTTTTTTTGAAAACGGACGTTGTATCGTTGTCGTACCAAACCGAATTGAAACTAATTAAACAACATATGTATCAATCGGTACCAATATTTAATTTTATTGTTAATGATTTCCATAAACTGACACCCTATCGTTACGATATGCATCCATTTTTATAGTATTTTGTTTGATACACATACTTTGACCGTATTAACATAAGAATAAATACGATTAAAATCAAATAAAGTAATAAAACAATAAAATAATGAAAAGTAAAAAAATAATATTAAACAAAAATAAGAAATACTGTTCATGGGGAGTTTCTATTAATATAGATAATTACTTTGCATATCAATGAGTGGTGGTCTATTGGTAAATGTAACGTCTTTAAACATTTTAGGAGAGGAAGTCTTGGGTTCGAGTCTCAGAAACAACAAAAGTACAAAAATTTGCTGTTAAAAAAAAAGTAATTGCGTTGCACTATTCATTATAGTAGGATTTAAATCATTCTATTCATTTTTAATTTAATTGCCTGGATAAGTAACAATTAGGTGAGCACTTACATGTAGGTGAATAGTTGTCCTTAAATACAATAAGTGGATGTCGATCTCATGACCTAGTTTTTCAGAAAATCACTTTGGTGACATAAGGGTGTAAAGAGTGGTTAAATATTTTGAAGTGGCAAACCAAAAAACCGACTAATCAGAGCGCGCCATGTCAATCTGTCAAAAGTGTTTAAACTTTGCTGAAAATTGTTGGCAATGGTTTAAACACTTAGTGAAGTGGTAAACTTAAAAAAAAGGAAAAATGTGTAACTGGTTGAAAGATGGCATGGACCCCACCCCCACAATACCCTCTCTCTCATACACTCCCTCTCTCCCTCCTGCTCCCTCACTCTCTCTCTTCTCCCCGATTCGGTATACCCTCACCGCACGGCATCATCTTCTTCGGCAAATGGGTGTAGGCAATGGTTTACCTATTCGGTAAACCCCTTTACCGACAATGATTGCCGCACCGCACCGCACCGTACCCCCTAAGGTGGTATAACAATGACCAAGAGCTTACTAGAGAATGGAAAAGGGTTGGGAAAAGGTGAATGTGGCAATTTGTTGATTGGTTCACTTTTTTTTTTTTTTGGTAAAGGGTTATCCCGGTGATTTTATATATTCACAACCAAAACGCACAAGTAGTGTAGAGAGTCTACACTAGTTCAATCACAGGATATGCCCCATGAAAGTTGAAACTATGAAAACAAACAAAAACCACCAAAAAGGAAAAACTAGACTAGGCTCTAGAAATATAAGCAAAAACAATCTTAATCAGCCGCCATCATCATGAAGTTCAGTTCCGTTAATCTCCCACTCCCTTAGTAGCCTACGCACGTTGACACAGTTCTTCAACTTCGCTCCCATCAATTTATATCGCACCTGTTGGATAATAATTTCACTTATAGTTTCCGGAGGTCTCAACTGGTTCTTGAATAATCTAGCGTTACGCTCCTGCCAAATCACATAAGCACTAGCCGCCACCAACAATCTCGCAACATAGTTAGCCGCAGACTTCGACTTGGACCGCAACAGAAGCCAATTAACAATATCGTCCCACTTGGGCTGAATCGAAACCATACCCACTTTGTGCCTAACCATATGCCAAACTTGAGAAGAAAACTTACATTCGAAAAACAGATGACTATGAGAATCGTGATTAGCATAGCAAAGCAAACAACACATCATGTCCATATTCTTCCTACGCGAGATATCCCAAGACAAAATTTTATCCTGAGTGAGTAACTTACGCCTCATGATCAGCCACATTAAAAAAGCATGACGCGGGATGCACTGACCGAACCAAACAATTCGACTCCACTCTATCTCCAACTCTCGATGCCTAATCGAGTCCCAAGCACGAGCTGTTGAAAAATCATGAAAATGATCTCCTTGATGCCACATGAGTTTATCAGGTTTGTGCGGATCAATGGACATCTGATCCAGTTGGATAAGAACCGGATATATATCCCTCCAAGCGGCTAGCCATCTCCACGAATTGTCTGAAAACACATCAGAAACCTTAGACCCCATATTGAATCCCGCATTGGCAATAGCTCTAGGCGATAGGATCTGATCAAGCGGACCCAATACACTCCAAGTATCGAACCAAGCTGAAGTACTTAAACCATTACCAATATCGGTCCAAACGAAACTCCTCATACTCGGTCGAATCTGAAGAAGCTTCCTCCAAGACCAGCAACAACTAGCAGGAACTCTACAAGCCCAAAAACTTTTACCTTTCAACCTGTGTGAGTGAACCCACTGAACCCACAAAGAGTCACGTCTCGAAATAATACTCCAAATATGCGCTGTCATAAGAGCTTTATTAACATCACTAATCCGACGGATGCCTAACCCACCCTCATATTTAGGCACACAAACAGCTTTCCAAGAAACCTTGGCCCGACCTTTTTGAAAAGCACTGTCATGAGACCATAAAAAATTCCGCATCAAAGCCTCCAAATTAAGAATCACCCGTGCAGGCAAAATAAACACAGAAGACCAGAAAATATGCATCGAAGACAAGACCGAAACAATGAGTTGTACCCTGCCCGCAAACGAAAGTAACTTATTCCTCCAATGCATGATACGTTTTTCAAGCTTCTCCACCACCACTTGACAATCTTTATAAAGCAAACGAGAAGATATAAGGGGCACACCCAAATATCTCACAGGCAAATTACCCTCCTTAAAAGGCATAATATTCAAAATAGCAGTTTTAATATAAGATGGCACATTAGAGAAAAAAACTGTACTTTTCTGAATACTAGGTAATAATCCCGACATCTTTGAAAAAGAATTGAGGGACTTCATGATACACCTGGCCGACACAATCTCACCTTTCGAAAAGATAAACAAGTCATCCGCAAAACAGAGGTTGATAATCTGTTGACGTTCGCACTTGTTGTGAAATTTAAACGAAGAGTCAATCCTAACCGCATGCTGTAAAATAGCTGTAAGAATCTCCATAACAAGCGTGAATAAGTATGGAGAGATCGGATCACCCTGTCTTAACCCCCGGTTACCCTTGAAAAAACCATGAACATCACCATTAATGCACACTGAAAACGTGGTAGTAGAGACACAAACCATAATCCAGTGAACCATGTTGGAATGAAACCCGAAACCAAGCAAAATATTCTTGAGAAAACTCCAATCCACAGTATCATAAGCCTTCTGAATGTCAACTTTGAACGCACACTTAGGGGGACCGATATTCCGGTGGTAGTTATGCATTAACTCTTGCGTTAACAAAATATTATCAGAAATTTTTCTACCCGGCACAAAAGCTGATTGGTTGACACTCACAATATCATTCAACGCCACTTTAATTCTCTCGGCAACAATCTTACTAATGCATTTGTACAGGACATTGCAACAAGCAATCGGACGATAATCCGTGACCACATACGGGGAAGTAACTTTAGGAAGCAGAACAATAAGTGTATGATTTAATTCCCGAAGAAGCTTTCCCGTAACAAAAAAATCAATAACGGCATTCGAAACATCATTACCCACGATAGGCCAAGCACTTTTAAAAAATCTAGCAGTAAAACCATATGGACCTGGAGCCTTATCCGAACCAATCGAAAACATAGCCTTTCTAACCCCGTCAGTCGTGACTGGACGAACCATATGAGTAGCAACATCCATATAACGTTTTAGAAAACAACTCAGGAGATGGACTAAGCGACGTATCACCCTTGCATCCCAAGAAGTTCTCATAGTGATCAACAAACGCTTTTTGAACCAAATCATCCTCAAACACATTCCCACTAGCATCCCGAATGACATCAATCAATGAATTTTGTTCTTTAGCGATGAGTGAAAGAAGGCCGAATTCATATCACCAGCCGCTAACCAATCCACCTTGGACTTTTGCTTCAAAAACCGCTCCTCATCTAGTAAGGCCTCCTGATAATCACGACGGATATTAGTTTCCTCAACCCGAAGCATGTCACTATTCAGATCCTTATCAAGATCACGCTGAATCCCATCGAGTCTATTACGCAAGAGTTGAACCTTCTTATGCAAATTCCCTTGCTGAAAAAGCAATCCTCGTAATGGAGACTTAAGCAGCCGAAGTTTCTTAATGACAGAAAACTGATACACACCACTAATACGCGTATCCCACACCCGCTTGACAATCCCCATGAATTCAGGTTTATGTACCAGAAAATTAGCAAATTTGAAAGACCGATGTTTAGCTTTGCTAACTTCCGGAAACTTGAGAACACACGGATAGTGGTCCGATAACCGGGACGGGTAGAACATCGCCACAGCACTCGGAAAACTGGTTATGAACTGAGTATTACCCATAACTCTATCAATCTTTTTCATTAACCCAATCCCCTTCTTTGGCTTCTAATTCCACGTAAAATGAATACCTGATCGATTTAAATCAACCATCTCAATGTCATCAACGCAAGCTTGAAAATCTTTCATACTAGTAGAAACCGAAGAGCACCCCATAGATTTATCTTCAAGATTCAAAGCAGAATTAAAGTCGCCTAAGATAACCCAAGGCTCATTACGAACGAAATTTTTATGCATTGAGAGGTGATTCCAAAGCTCCCTACGAGTGACATAATAATTCGCAGCATAAATAATTGAACAAAATACCATTCTTTTCACCTGTTTAAAAAACAGTTGCAGGTGCATAACTTGATCAAACTCCGAAAGCACCATAACATCAAAGATATTAGGATTCCACCCAACAATAATTCTCGTGCCTTTATTGCATTGAGCCCCATTAGACGTCCAGTGCCAAGAACGAAAAATAGCCTTGCAAACTTTAGAAAGATTACTCACCTCAACGTGTGATTCAAGAATTGCACATAAACTTAAGTTAAACTCCTTAACAGCCTGTCGAACCTCAGTTTGCTTAATGGGCCGGTTCAAACCCCTAATATTCCAAGACGCAATACTAACCATCGTTAACCGACGAAGAAGGAGTGCTTGCCTGATAGATACCGGAAAATAAAGAGCTGATTTATTGAAATAATAAGATAGTTGGCCTGATTCGAGATGGCTAATCTCCAATACAAAAACACTTAGATAATCAAACTTAACAAGACATAGAAAACTAGGGCAGAAATGAAATACTTAAATAAGAAATAGAGAGGTCACTGTCACACCCCGATTTCCACGTGTCTCACCGGTGGGCCCGGTGGGGGATTACCGTGACGTAGTTGGCAACAATATAGTCAAACCACACAATATATGAATGCACAGCGGAAGCATAAAGATAAATATATTTCAACGTTAAATGTAATATCAAAGTATCACCATTGTTGAAATAAAAATCCACAGTGGATCAAATAGTAATAATAAAAGTATTGTTCAACAGACTTCAGGTATCTTAAGCTTGCGAGACTTCTAATGATGCTAAGGAGAAATCCCAGCCAATTACGCATAGTACCTGCATTTAGTCTTTTTGGGAAAATACGTCAGTTTACACTGGTAAATACATTCAACTGACACTTTTGTAAAATGTTTAATAAAATTGGTTTAAATGCACAAGGCACAAACTCTTTATAACTTGGGAAAATTTATAATTAAATCTTGTAAAGAATTACATGTTTGCTATGCGTTCGGTCGCCCGGGTCGTGCCGGGTTAAAGTTTAATAGACACACCACATAGCATAAAACCGTGGCGGGAAAAACCAACGGCTATACCTTTATAGTCATGGACATAATGCCGGGTGTACGCCTACACCCGGATGTCAAGGTCGTGGCCATTTCATAAAATGCTGCCAAGGATATCCGGGACATGGTCATTAAGCTCCCAAAGGCGTAAAGCCAACAAAACAAATTTTTAAACGGGTCACATTGATAATACCCAACTACTAATGAGTTGGGGTCAATTGCCCGACCAAGCGGTAATTTAAATACCGTAACCCAAGCCCGTATTACGGAAAATAAGTTAAAAGTATTTACCTTTGCAAGTATAATTCCTTAATTGAAATAAATTGCAGATAGCTTTTACTGGTCCCCTAATCTGGAACGAAGGTTTAAATTAACCTATTAGAATCCTAACGGGTCTTTAATTTAGCCGTAGCTTAAACCGGTCAGTTTCGAAGGATAGATACGGTTTAATCGCGTGAAAGGCGAAAACCGGGAATGGAATGTGATTTTGACCCAACAAGTTTGAAGACTTGTTTTATAGGGGTATAATAATCACACTCTGTATTTTGGGGTCAAAACAATATGGTTTGACCCGTTTCGGCTATTTTATGTAAACTAGTTACATAAGCCGAATCGTGCGCGCAAAAGGCGTAACGGGTAACCGTAAGAGTCCTACACTGTTTTCCTAAGTCAATATGCTTTAAAGAGGTTGTGGTATCAGTAGGATACCTTCCATAATGCCCGGAACGAGTTTAAGTTCATATTATGCCCCGTAGGGGTATTTCGGTCTTTTTAAAGATTATAAAAGAGGTTTCTGAGTTCTACAGGAAATCTGAGTTTCCCGAACAGTTTATCAAGTCTAAAATACTTTATTTATTATTTAAAATCAGTAGCAACTGGAATCGGGTCAAAAGACCTTGTAGAACCCAAGTTATGGCCGAAAGGGTATATTTAGTATTTACCGAACCTTTGCCATCGCAGGTTATGAGCAGGTTAAAAATAATTAAAAATCTTTAAAAATCCCAAAATATTATTTTACATCAGAGAGTAAAAGGTTTGGTGTCGAAATCCGGTTTTAGATAGGCATTATGCTAATTGCGCTATTAACTTACTAACGTTCCGTAATTTGCGCTATTTAGCATAACTCCTATTCTGGACCTCGGATTGACGTGAAATTTTAGGGACATGCTTAGAAATCAGTAACTAAGGTTATGGCTCTTTTACATGTCCGAAATTCTCGTTTTAAATTAATAAGGGCGTTACGGTCAACTTTTAAGCATTTAACGGAAATGCGTAAAAGACTCGGACAAACAACGAACCGGTCACAGAGGGTTATACCATCATGTAACCTGGTTCTAAGAGAGTCCTAAGGCATATCTAAATCATACTTTAACGGGTCAGAACTGAATTCAATGCGAAAGTCAAAGCTTTGCGACTTTCGGTTCCGAACCAGGTCTAAAACAGTAAATGGTCGGATCGAACAAGCTTAGACTAGTTAATATACTTATTATCATGTTTTATGAGTGTTTAAACAGGTTACATATCATCTACATTACCGATTATGCAAGAAATCGCAAAATAGCATTTCTGTTGACTTTTTCTAAGCACGTTTGACTCGACATTTGGACTAGTTAGAGTGGGAATCAGAGGGTGCCCTTTTAGGGGTTTAAAGCCCACATGATTACCAACATATAACTATCTTTGATTTGACAAACCACTGGACCATTTGTGATTTATCGCAAAGTCAATCGTTAATTACGACGGATTGACTTTTAAGCTAAACTAAGCCACAAAAGGGTTAGGCAACTTACAGAAGCTTGGTGCACGACTAAGGATGTTAGAAGAGTGCTTGAGAGCTCCAGAGATGACCAAGAGAACAGGTTTTGAGGTGTGTTTCAATTGTGCACAATGTATGGCCTTTTATAGTAACATTTCATGCATAAGATCATTACAACTCACCCTACAAGGGTTCATGGATGATCAGCAGGTGGCCCTGGGTGCTAGGGGTCATGTAGAGGGCGCACATGCTTCATTAATTGCCTCAATGATCATTCACAAGCTCAAACAGCAAGTCTGTCCGAAGTTTCTGCATCTGGGACTCGTACGTGGCCCGCATTAAGATTCAGGCTACATGCACGCGGGCCGCCTGAATCTTCATGTCAGGAAACGTATCCACAGGTGGCTCGCGGCCCGCATTAACTTGCTTGTTTCACTCAGGCGGGCCGCCTGAGGCCTGAATTTCAAGATTTTCAAATCTTTTGTCACGATTCACCTGACCTTTCGGTTTCGAAGGGGTAACTTTGCGATTTGTCCCTCGATTATTTACAACTAAGGGCCTCGTGACCTTTACCCGCATTATTAAGTCACCGGTTAGTTTAATTACTATCCGAAAAGCCTTAACTTTTATAGTTGACGCTTTTAACCCCTCACAAACGAATTTGATCATAACTTTCTCGTTTTAAAACGGAACTTCGCGAAATTTATATCGTATATTCTAGTGAGCGTATTTTACTGTTACAAAGCCTCGGGTTCGTCAAAGGATCACTCAGAGGTATAAATTAAACATGTTGACACAATTAACCCCTGTAGCTTGTAATCTCTAACTTTCTCCCGCGTTTCGCTCCGTACGATCCATGATTTATTCATTTGAAGGTACGAGCATCATTTAGGGTTACTATACAGTATATTTACCCTTTGTTGACATTTTTAACCCTAGAATTTACGTACATTCAAGGTTTGTCAACTTTAGTCCTTTATTTAATATTAAATGCCACGTGTAAACTCATGACACGTGTTAACACATTATTGGACACAAAATTTCGAGGTGTTACAGTCACTAATCCTAAAGTTTAGCCCTTAAATTCAGCCATTTGACTCGTTCTTGACTTTCACTCCAATAGCAGTCAACCCCCCGTTAATTCAACCCTAAATCTTTGCTCTTCATTGACTGAGTCAAGGTAATTGAACCGGGACCCGTTGGACCCAAACGGGTCAACCCGCTGACAAGGTAGAGTCCTATCAATACTTCCCGCCCGGAGAAATGACTTGTCCTCAAGTCGATTTGGCGAAAACTGATATGCCTATCATTAATTGTTCCTTGAATGGTTCAATGGAGAGATGGTGGCATGTAGTAGAGTTTTGAGCTTCTTGTTGGTCGGTGTCGAAAACCCACCTTTGTGCCATCCCATACTGATTTGGCAGGTCATTTTGACACCTGGTTGAAGTTGGCAGTGATGCGATCGGTGGTACAAGAGCTGCTGGAAAGTTTGTCCCTTGTATGGGCGTGGTTGTAAACAACATGGGGGAGGGTACTCGTAGAACAGGTGTGATTGTTGGTGATGGTGGAGGTTTCTTTGAGGACGAAGTCAGGCAAGGAGAAGTGTAGGTAGCGATGTGCTTTGGTGGCAATTCAACGGTAATATGTGGTGGGGTGGCAGAAGTAGGCGGTTGAGATGTTACTGTTGGGGGTTGTGCTAGAGGAGATGGTGGTGTAGGGGCGGAAAATGACGGTGAGGATGGTATGGTCCCCTAGACCAGATTTGTCAATAGGCCTTGAGGTTCATCCTCGGGTTCTAAATTATGTTTAGGATGAGCAATGTGAGTAGGGATGATAGGATCAATCGCTGATCTAGAATGTACCATGATAGCGGATGTTCCATACGTCTGGGTCTTGATTGTTTCAACATCATTCTTCATGACTACAAAAATTGAATCCAGACGCGCTCCTATGGCTGCTAGTTGAGCAGCGATAGCATCTCTGTAATCCCCGGGTTTCTGATCCATCTTCTCTCCGTTTCCCGGCAACGGAACCAAATGATAGATACCGGAAAATAAAGAGCTGATTTATTGAAATAATAAGATAGTTGGCCTGATTCGAGATGGCTAATCTCCAATACAAAAACACTTAGATAATCAAACTTAACAAGACATAGAAAACTAGGTGTAACACCTCGAAATTTTGTGTCCAATAATGTGTTGACACGTGTCATGAGTTTACACGTGGTATTAAATACTAAATAAAGGACTAAAATTAACAAACCTTGAAAGTATGTCAATTCGAGGGTTAAAAATGTCAACAAGGGGTAAATATACTGTATAGTAACCCTAAATGATGCTCGTACCTTCAAACGAATGAATCATGGATCGTACGGAGCGAAATGCGGAAGAAAGTGAGAAATTGCAAACTACAGGGGTTAATTGTGTCAACATGTTTAATTTATACCTCTGAGTGACCCTTTGACGAACCCGAAACTTTGTAACAATAAATTACGCTCACTAGAATACACGATATATATTTCGCGAAGTTCCGTTTTAAAACGAGAAAGTTATGATCAACTTCGTATGTGAGGGGTTAAAAGCGTCAACAATAAAAGTTAAGGCTTTTCGGATAGTAATTAAACTAAACAGGGACTTAACAATGCGGGTAATAGTCACGAGGCCCTTATTCGTAAATAATCGAGGCCCAAATCGCAAAGTTACCCCTTCGAAACCGAAAGGTCAGGTCAATGATTACAAAAGATTTGAAAATCTTGGAAATCAAGCCTCAGGCGGGCCGCGTTAAGGAAACAAGCAAGCTAATGCAGGCCGCGCGCCATATAAAGATCCGTTTACTGACACGAGGATTTAGGCGGCCCGCGTACAAGTAGCCTGACCTCTAATGCGGGCCGCGTAAGACCTCCAGATGCAGTAAACATGGGCAGATTCACTGTTTGAGCATGTAAACGACCTTGGATGCATTAATTGAAGCATGGGCGCCCCCTACATGTCCCCTAGCACTCAGGGACACCTGCTGATCATCCATGAGCAATTATAGGATGAGTTGTAATGATCTTGTGCATGAAATTTCACTATAAAAGGCAATGCATTGCACACAATTGAAACACACCTCAAACCTGCTCTCTTGATCATCTCTGGAGCTCTAAAGCATTCTTCTAACATCTCTAGTCGTGCACCAAGCTTCTGTAAGTATGCCCAACCCTTTGTGGCTTAGTTTTTGCATAGTTTAGCTTAAAAGTCAATCCGTCGTAATTAACGATTGACTTTGCGATAAATCACAAATGGTCCAGTGGTTTGTCGAATCAAAGGTAGTTATATGTTGGTAATCATGTGGGCTTTAAACCCCTAAAAGGGCACCCTCTGATTCCCACTCTAACTAGTCCGAATGTCGAGTCAAACGTGCTTAGAAAAAGTCAACAGAAATGCTATTTTGCGATTTTATGCATAATCAGTAATGTAGATGGTGTGTAACCTGTTTTAACACTCATAAAACATGATAATAAGTATATTAACTAGTCTAAGCTTGTTTGATCCGACCATTTACTGTTTTGACCCGGTTCGGAGCCGAAAGTCGCAAAACTTTGACTTTTGCTTTGACTTCAGTTCTGACCCGTTAAAGTGTGATTTAGATATGCCTTAGGACTCTCTTAGGACCAGGTTACATGACGGTATAACCCTCTGTGACCGGTACGTTGTTTGTCCAAGTCTTTTACACCTTTCCGTTAAATGCTTAAAAGTTGACCGTAACGCCCTTTTTAATTTAAAACGAGAATTTTGGACATGTGAAAGGACCATAATCTTAGTTACTGATTTCTAAACATGTCCCTAAAATTTCACGTCAATCCGAGGTCCAGAATAGGAGTTATGCTAAATAGCGCAAATTACGGAAACTTTAGTAATTAAATAGCGCAATTAGCATAACGCCTATCAAAACCCAGATTTGGACACCAAACCTTTTACACACTGATGTAAAATAATATTTTGGGATTTTTAAAGATTTTTAATTATTTTTAACCTACTCATAACCTGCGGTTATGGCATCGGTTCGGTAAATACCGAATATACCCTTTTCGGACATAACTTGAGTTCTACAAGGTCTTTTGACCCGATTCCAGTTGCTACTGATTTTAAATGATAAATAGAGTATTTTGAACTTTATAAACTGTTTGGAAAACTCAGATTTTCTGTAGAACTCAGAAACCTCTTCTATAATCTTTAAAAAGACCGAAATACCCCTACGGGGCATAATATGAACTTAAACTCGTTACGGGCATTATGGAAGGTATCCTACTGATACCACAACCTCTTTAAAGCATATTGACTTAGGAAACCAGTGTAGGTCTCTTACGGTTACCCGTTGCGCCTTTTGCGCGCACGGTTCGGTTTATGTAACTAGTTTACAAAAACTAGCCGAAACGGGTCAAACCTTATTGTTTTGACCCCAAAATCCAGAGTGTGGTTATTATACCCATATAAAACAAGTCTTCAAACTTGTTGAGTCCAAATCACGTTCCACTCCCGGTTTTCGCCCTTCGAGCGATTAGACCGTAAATTATCCTTTAAAACTGACCGGTCTAAGCTAAGGCTAAATTAAAGACCCGTTAGGATTCTAATAGGTTATTTTAAACCTTCGTTCCAGAATAGGAGAGCAGTAAAAGATATTTGCAATTTATTCGATTAAGGATTTATACTTGCAAAGGTAAATACTTTTAACTTGTTTTCCGTTATACGGGCTTGGGTTACGGTATTTAAAATACCGCTTGGTCGGGCAATTGACCCCAACTCATTAGTAGTTGGGTATTATCAATGTGTCCCGTTTAAAATTTGTTTTGTTGGCTTTACGCCTTTGGGAGCTTAATGACCATGTCCCGGATATCCTTGGCAGCATTTTACGAAATGGCCACGACCTTGACATCCGGGTGTAGGCGTACACCTGGCATTATATCCATGATTATAAAGGTATAGCCGTTGGTTTTCCCGCCACGGTATTATGCTATGTGGTGTGTCTATTAATCTTTAACCCGGCACGACCCGGGCGACCGAACGCATAGTAAACATGTAATTCTTTACAAGATTTAATTATAAATTATCCCAAGTTATAAAGAGTTTGTGCCTTTTGCATTCAAATCAATTTTATTAAACATTTTACAAAAGTGTCGGTTGAATGTATTTACCAGTGTAAACTGACGTATTTTCCCAAAAAGACTAAATGCAGGTACTAAGCGTAATTGGCTGGATACTTCTCCTTAGCATCAATAAAGAGTCTCGCAAGCTTAAGATGCCTACGTCTGTTGAACAATTATTTTTATCTTATTATTGATCCCCTGTGGATTATATTTTGACGAATGTGATACTTTGATATTCCATTCAATAGTTGAAATATATTTTTATGCTTCCGCTGTGCATTCATATATTGTGTGGTTTGACTATATTCTTGCCAACTACGTCACGGTAATCCCCCACCGGGCCCACCGGTGAGACATGTGGAAATCGGGGTGTGACACTAGGGCAGAAATAAAATACTTAAATAAGAAATAGAGAGGTCACTAATCCTAAAGTTTAGCCCTTAAATTCAGCCCTTTGACTCGTTCTTGACTTTCACTCCAATAGCAATCAACCCCCCATTAATTCAACCCTAAATCTTTGCTCTTCATTGACTGGGTCAAGGTAATTGAACCGGGACCCGTTGGACCCAAACGGGTCAACCCGCTGACAAGGTAGAGTCCTATCAATACTTCCCGCCCGGAGAAATGACTTGTCCTCAAGTCGATTTGGCGAAAACTTATAT
This sequence comes from Helianthus annuus, assembly GCF_002127325.2. Classification (NCBI taxonomy): domain Eukaryota; kingdom Viridiplantae; phylum Streptophyta; class Magnoliopsida; order Asterales; family Asteraceae; genus Helianthus; species Helianthus annuus. The sequence goes on from NC_035433.2 coordinate 95,347,777, forward strand.
GCTCCTATCATTAATTGTTCATTGAATGGTTCAATGGAGAGATGGTGGCATGTAGTAGAGTTTTGAGCTTCTTGTTGGTCGGTGTCGGAAACCCACCTTTGTGCCATCCCATACTGATTTGGCAGGTCATTTTGACACCTGGTTGAAGTTGACAGTGATGCGATCGGTGGTACAAGAGCTGCGAAAGTTTGTCCCTTGTATGGGCGTGGTTGTAAACAACACGGGGGAGGGTACTTGTAGAACAGGTGTGATTGTTGGTGATGGTGGAGGTTTGTTTGAGGACGAAGTGAGGCAAGGAGAAGTGTAGGTAGCGATGTGCTTTGGTGGCAATTCAACGGTAATATGTGGTGGGGTGGCAGAAGTAGGTGGTTGAGATGTTACTGTTGGGGGTTGTGCTAGAGGAGATGGTGGTGTAGGGGCGGAAAATGACGGTGAGGATGGTATGGTCCCCTTGACCAGATTTGTCAATAGGCCTTGAGGTTCATCCTCGGGTTCTAAATTATGTTTAGGATGAGCAATGTGAGTAGGGATGATAGGATCAATCGCTGATCTAGAATGTACCATGATAGCGGATGTTCCAAACATCTGGGTCTTGATTGTTTCAACATCATTCTTCATGGCTACAAAAATTGAATCCAGTCGCGCTCCTATGGCTGCTAGTTGAGCAGCGATAGCATCTCTGTAATCCCCGGATTTCTGATCCATCTTCTCTCCGTTTCCCGGCTACGGAACCAAATGATAGATTCCGGAAAATAAAGAGCTGATTTATTGAAATAATAAGATAGTTGGCCTGATTCGAGATGGCTAATCTCCAATACAAAAACACTTAGATAATCAAACTTAACAAGACATGACAAACTAGAACATGAAATGAAATACTTAAATGAAAAATAAAAGAGTTACTTCCTAAACTTAAGCCCCTAAATTCAGCCTTTTGACTTTGACACTCCTAAAATTTAGCCCATAGATTTAAATTAGCAGGTTTGTATCAATACTTCTGGCCCGAAAAATCGACTTGTCCTCAAGTCAAAAAGAAGGTAGACCCTAAATCTTTGCTAGGACTTGTCCTCAATACTTCCCGCCCGGAAAAACGACTCGTCCTCAAGTCGAAAAGAAGGTTGACCCGTTGGACCCAAACGGGTCAACCCGCTGACAAGGTAGAGTCCTATCAATACTTCCCGCCCGGAAAAACGACTCGTCCTCAAGTCGAAAAGAAGTGAAACTGGGACTGCAGTCAATAACAAATTCCTTGGCCATCAACAGTTGTTTCTTTTTCTGCTTCCATCTATGAACTGCAACCTTTTCATGATCGTTAACCCAAACCTTGTAGTCACCATCAGAAGAAGAATGGACAGCCATAGGCTGATTAGTTAACCAAATCTTCTCTACGCCATCTCTTACCTTCAATCGAACACTGCCTCTGATTGCATAAACACCATCGCGAATCTTCAGTTGACCACCCAAGTCATGGTAGCTGATCTTCAATTGACCACCCAAGACATGGTTGCTGATCTTCGATTGACCCCCCAAGACGTGCTCAAATCGATCTTCGTCGATACTATCAAGATCTTCCTCTTTGACCGGACCTGGGAGTGGTCCGTTAGGCTCATCCTCGGGTTCCTTGGTTAACTGTGTTTGTCTTGCTAGCCAAGCTTCCCTGATCGCTGCAATATCATTCTTCAGAGATAACAAGGAATCGAGTTTTTCTGAAATGATCTTCAATTGTGCAGCGATTGAATCATAAAAAATTCCGCTGTCTCCAATCTGGTTGCTCCGGGTCTGCACCATCAGGTTTCCCGGCAATGGAACCAAATGATAGATACCGGAAAATAAAGAGCTGATTTATTGAAATAATAAGATAGTTGGCCTGATTCGAGATGGCTAATCTCCAATACAGAAACACTTAGATAATCAAACTTAACAAGACATAGAAAACTAGGGCAGAAATGAAATACTTAAATAAGAAATAGAGAGGTCACTAATCCTAAAGTTTAGCCCTTAAATTAAGCCCTTTGACTCGTTCTTGACTTTCACTCCAATAGCAGTCAACCCCCTATTAATTCAACCCTAAATCTTTGCTCTTCATTGACTGGGTCAAGGTAATTGAACCGGGACCCGTTGGACCCAAACGGGTCAACCCGCTGACAAGGTAGAGTCCTATCATTGCCCTTTTTTTTCATCCGATTTAACAGTTCCTTGCCTCAAAAAATCATCCATCTCATACCCATCCGTCTCGTTAAGAACCTCGACTACCTCTTCATCCTCCACATCGTGCTGGGCCGACCCTGATGTGTTACCACCCTCATCCACATTAACACTAGGATCGTTGAGAACATCAAAAGGGTTTGAAATTTGAACGGACGATTTCGACCCTTTGACCGACTCATCTTTTTTCGTGGAAACCACCGGATTAGAATTAGGATCCCCTCCCTTACCCTTAGACGCAACAGACCTATATTCAAATTTTTGCTTTGGTTTGTTGACATTAAAACCAACCTTCCTAGCTGCCTTCTTACCTTGAACAGTCGTGTAACCATCGTCGTCCACAATGGGTTGCCGCTTTGAAAGACCCCTGTCCTGAATCGGCTGCTTAAACTTCTTATCATGACCAGGGATCTTGCCATGTTGAGGATTGCCATTAGATACTTTCGAAGCCTGCTTAGGACAACAGTCCTCATTGTGGCCAAAAACACAGCATCGACCACACCTATGGGGACACCATTCATATTCGACATAAACCTTCTCCTTGATAAAACCATCCCCATCAAGACGAGGAACCGCAATAGTCAACTCCTCCTTGAAATCAGTATCGGCTGAAATCTCAACCAGAGCACGAGCAAAACTGCTTCTACCCCACATATCTACGCACATTGAGGTAGTGAACGAATCCAAAGCTTTCGGCTCCCCGATAGTTGTAGCAATCAAACTTAAACCATCCTCCGTATATGCCGCTATAGGAACTTCATGGAGTTTAACCCAAACCTGAACCTTTTTCACTTCCTTCTTCTCTAACTTTACCGACGGTGACCAAACTTCCAAAAACAACGACTGTGAACGAATAATCCACGGTCCCTCAGTAAGAGCGTTCATCATACCTGCATGATCCGCGAACTTGAAAAAGAAAAAAACCATTGGCGTTCATCATTGATTTCTGTAGACCAAATCATTTCCAATTATTCTTAACATAGTAATCCACAACAGGAAACGCAACCCGATCCCCCAAAAAGTATCCATACAACGTGTTTGCTAGCTTATCTTGCACTACTCTGTCAGAGTCCCTAGATAAGACAACATCACATCCATCCTGCTTCTCATCAGTCACCAAAGAACGAAAATTCACCTTCCTCGCACTAGCTCCCCTAACAGATTCAGCATATGACAAAGGTTTTACTCCATTAACATGATCCTGCTGACTACAATTTTCATGAACTTGATGTTTCTCTACACCCTGAATAACCGAACTGACTTTCTCAACATTATCAAGGATAACGGGTTTTGAAATGGCAGCGAGCCCATCGATAACCGATACATTATCTGAGAAAAACATACCTCTCCTCGGTAACATAGATTTTCCTTCGATGTTAGTCACCCGTAGGCCAATACCGCGAACAGGAACTGTACCCGGAGTAGAGCCTGTCTCTTGAGTCCCGGAATCCTTCAGAGCATCAGTAGTCACCGGTGATAAAGGAAAACCATCCTGATCAAACAATCCTTGATTCACAAGATTATAAGGGATGTTACTCCCCGGATAATCACGATCATTCATTAGTAAAAACACAACTCTCCCTTAAACAACGAAGCAGAAGACACCATGCAACCAGAAAAACGACCACTACGCCAAGAAACCGAAGAACACTTCAAGAGAACAAAAAGATGAAAAACCCTAATCCTTTAACCCTAGCGCCGAATTTCAATCCCAAACTGATTAATCCAGAGTATCAATCTAGCTAAATTTAACTCAGTAAACCGCGACCAATGACAACCGGATTAATAAATCAGGATTTCAAAACAGCAAACTATGGCTGCGATTTAAGAAGAACAAAAGAAAAAACCCTAATTTCAGATTGATCACTATTGCTAACGAGTTCGTTATAGAATTTTGATAAACAAAACTCTAATCACAGACTGTTATACAAACGATCTCAAAGAAAATGTAGGGTTTCATGAAGAACAAGAAAAATCGCCCAGAAGAGAGAGCATAGGGTTTGCTTCATATGATTTTTTGGTTCACTTTTTTTAGCCTAAATATAAGAGAACAGAGTGGGTTTGAGCAATTTATAATAAGACTAAGGTTTTCGATATATATAGTCGAGTGCGTGCGAGGATTACTGGCAATTCAATGACTAAGGTTGGAGGTTGAATGTTTTTTTTACCACTAACTCACACTCTCTATATATCTACTTCTAAAACTACACATTTTATCCGGGAGATTTGAACCCTCCACCTTATGAGGTGAGGCACCTTTTCTATACACCTTAGTATTGATAAGCTACAACCCCCTTGGTAAATGAGTTTTGTAGCTATCACTAGCAGCGAACGAAAAAAAGTAATCGATCAATGGTAGCAACTCACTAACTCGGTCACAAAATTCGATGCATAAAGAAAAAGAAAGACATATCTTATGGTGTACAAATCGTTCCCGTGGAAGTATAGGGCTAGATATCCTCATATCTTATGTTCCTAATAGTGAAATAGAAAACAACAATACGTGCAAAGAAAGTATCTTATGGGACCACCAATTGAAGTAATCACATTTGTTGCAAACACATACGCTCACACCTTAAGGCTGCGTTTGAGAAGACTTTACTAATGTCAAAAGCTCATGTCTTATAGAAGATGAAGAATTCCAATGTGAGGAATGAGTTCGTAAGGGCTATTAGGTCACGGGGCCCTCCATGAGTAGGAGGTTGCGGGTTCGAACCAACGTCAGAACATCGCCGCCACCCCGCGGGTATTGCAGGCGTGTTCAGTTGGCTAGCATGAATACCCGCATGAGTTTTGTATTCTTCAATGCTTTTTTGACCGTTGAACCCCAAAATTGAGCGTTTACTTTTTAAAAAGAATACAAATAATTTATTACCTTTCTCTATTAAACCAACCCTTTCAATTATTTAATCTACCTCATCCACAAAACTCTCTCAATTTTATGTTTCCATCTACGAAAACCTCTCTAAATTTTATATCCCCATCTACAAAAGTCTCATCTCAAAATGGCAAAGATTTCGTTGACCGAAGAGGAAGACATCGTGTTGGCGATATCTTATGTCGCAATCCATCACGAACGCTCATCCCCTAGTGGAAAGGCTACTTTTTGGAACCGGGTGAGGTGTTCCAACAATATTGTATCCATGTTGGTGAGACCACCCAAAACGTGGATCAAGTAGACTCACGTTTCTCATTTGTCCGTTTCAGGTGTTCAAGATTCCATAGAAGGTTTATGAATGTGGAAAATCCCCACAACCAGCTCTCGGAGGCGAAAGTTATTCATGTGGCCCTTGTGGACTACAAACACGCCTACGATGAGGATTTTGAGCACGTTTCAATGTGGCGAATTATTAAGACGTATGTTTAAGTTTTATGTTTTAATTTTATGTAATGCTTTAGGTTTTATGTATTATGTTTTATTTTAATGTAAGGTTTTAAGTTTTAGGTAAAGAATAATCCAAAAGTTCAGTTTCGGTACATTTTTTAGGTTTTACTAAGAAGGTAAATCGACACCTTTTTAGGCATTAGGTTTTACAAAGAAGGTAGATCCTCACATTTTTTGCCGATAAAAGATTAAAAATCTAAATTTTAAATTTTAGCCCGGTACTGGTATATCGGTATAACCAAATTTATTGGTGGTACATCTTCTTTGTCGTTCTCTCAGTTTACCAGTATGATTCGTGTCAGATAAGGTATCCGGTTTAACTGGTTCAACTGACCGGTATAAACTAGTTTTTAAAACCTTGCCCTTGAGTTCCCGTGCCTCCCATAATAAAACTTTATCTTTTACCCTTCAACTTTTCTCTTCACACATATTCTATACTTTCCTTTTTTGTTCGTTCCACCCAAACATTTAATCAACCGAATGTCAGCATGCAATTTCACACCCAAACATTTTTTTTAAATATGTTTTCATCATTACGCATGTCAATTATTTGACTTTTGTTGCGAAACTAGCCTAATAGCAAATAATAAGAGTAGAAGAAGAAGAAAATAATAGGGAGAAGAGATCTAATATTTCATTGATTGAGCAATAGCGGTATATATAGGAGTACAAAACTTGGAGAGAAAGCTAATCTATTTTTGTAGTTGATAACCATAATAAATAATAATATATTTATAACACTCCCCCTTGGTTATCAACTTCTTATGCTTGGAGATACTGCCTCGTTAAAAACCTTGCCAGGAAAACCCAGTGGGACAAAAACATAGCTAAGGGAAAAAGAGTGCAGCCTGTAATGCATATTTTATCTCCCTGATACATCTAGATCAGGTTTGTTGCCTCGTTAAAAACCTTACTAAGAAAACCCAATGGGACAAAACTTAGTCAAGGGAAAAAGAGTGCAACTTGAATAAGTCTCCCCCTCATTTTAACATGTGTCCTTTAAGTGATGTGTCCATCTTCCTTCAAAGTTAATCAAAGCTTTTGTAGCCAATGATTTTTCGCTCGATCCCTTAATGCACAATCATTTATGCTGAGCAATGTTGTATAATCTTCTAACGAGACTTTAGATGGCTCCTTTCAAAAATATCATATGTCCACGACTGTGTTTTGTTACATTTCTGATCTACAAGACTAACCAAGCTTGTTTTGATGAGTTAGTAAAATATAATCAAATATCGTTTATACCTGAAATATTTCTTTGAACTCATTCCATTGTCACTTCGCTTGACAAAGGCTATATCATGATAATAAACTCAAGCGAAAGATATTATAACCATACATAGCTAGCAAAACATGTTAATGAACATACGCATTTAACGATGTTACTTCTAAAATGAGAATCTCTAATTTGGTAAAAGATGGTAATAGGCATTTCTTATAACACGTGACTTAAGAACCTTTAACATACTTTAAGGTTCAACCATGTCTATACTAAAATATCCCAACATCATCTTCTAGATATACTCGAGGGATTGATAAAATATAATTACATATATACTCGAACTGTGTGCCAAGGTCATTCAAAAATTCTCCCTCTAAAAGATCGACAGTTTCTCTCGATGATGTGTAGACATCATCACTGTAAACTGCGATGATATTGAACTATTAAAAGTAGAATGTTGATAAAACATGCCTAATTTTATCAAACATATATCCCTCTTTATCTGTCTCGAGTTGTACAACACTCGACCCGATTATTTTAGTCCATACATATTTTGTCAACTTCATATTGTATGTTCTTGAAATTTTGACATCAATGCTTCTGGCATTATCAATCCATGAGAAAATTCATTCCATCTTATCCCAATATGCATGTGCTTTCATTCTTCAGGAGCTTTGCTACATAAATTTGCATATTTAACACACAGATATCTATATCATATGCAAAAATGCCATTTACACTTGCTTTTATCTCCAAAAATCCATATTGTACTATGCTTGTACACTTTTTATTGAGATATCATAATCATCATGTACAAGTTTTCTATGTATCATTATTGGTGCACAAGAATTACATCGTTAAGATGTTTCAATTCACCTTTATGTAACTCATCAGGAGTTCAATCGTATTCAAATATGAATATGTATACAACGATCATGTTGTTCTCGAGAACTTTATTTACATGGTTTTGATAATTTAAATCCTCCAGAGACTTTCATGTAAACTTTCAGTATCAAGTGATACATATTATTCATAAGATGCATGTCAATTCTCTCTTTAATATTATTACCAGACTAATTAAATATTGGAACGCTATTGTATCTGTAACGCCCTGCGTTTTCAAACATCCTACATTTAGAAACCTTACGTGAAATTCTATCTTTGGAAATCTTGTGTTCTTGTAACCATTCTTTCATCGTAATCGTTGTAAAATACGGAACTTGCTTCGTAAATAAAACTTGTACATTACACTTTTTACCTAGTTAAATCATGTTTTATTTCATATTTCACCTTGGTACAAGTTAGGGGAAACATTGTTGTATATTATTACACAACTTAACTAACAAAATTACTCATTATAATGTTTTAAAAAAAAATAAAAAAATAAAGAAATATGGCAGCCCAAATTCAGCCCCATATAGTTGGGTTTTGTGGGCTAGTTTCAAGGTGTAACCCCTTCTAAACACTTCCAAAGTCCAACCCATTGAAACCCTAATCCTTCCCCCTATAAATACCACTTATAACCAGCCTCCCTACCACTTTTGCAACACTAAAAACTCTCAAAACATCCTCCAAACCGTAGCTGAAAGCAAGGGTTCGAGTAGATTGACACCCCTTCACGAAAATGAGCATAACTCACTCAATTCTTATCCGATTCACTCGATTCTTTTTCCTACTTGCTTGTATAATCATGGGGTTCGATTCCTAGACTTCTCCTTGGAGAAATCAGACCTGGAAATGCCCCGAAATAGTCCATAAACTTTCTGTTTGTTTTTATGTTCATCAAAAACTTGTTTAAACCTATGCAACTTGTGTCCAACACATCTCATACCTATGTCCTAATGCTTACAACTTATCCCATGGTTGGTTAAGCTTAAAAACAAGGTTGAGACATTTAAAATCAGAGGATTAAACCTCATAAACTTGGTGTTTTGTTTAGGGTTTTTAACCCACAAGTCATGTCAAACTTTGTCTTTGATACATGAGTGATTATGGAACAACTTGGGTTGTCCAAACATACAATCCTCACATGATTTGATGATTTCTCTTAGTTAGTGTGTATATTTCTTATTCTTTATTGTATGTTCATGACCCTCCTTGGTTGTTTTTTTTTTACATCAAGTGTAGTGGTGAACACATAGAGGTGCCTAAATGGAAGACTTGATCTTCCTACCTCCTACATGACTTCTATGACATTTAGAGGTACCAAAATGAAGATTTTAATCTTCTACCTCATGCTTGAACTATTGGACATATATTATATAACCTAAATATATTATTCGAATAATCGAATCTTTGATGATGAACTAGTGTTCATATGTCGGGGTACTAGATTACATCATCCTAGACTATGATAACTTGTCACGATTCTAATGGAACCTTGTTCCATGAAAACATCTAAACTCCTTCGAGTTTCCTAGTGTCAAGAACAAGCATCATATGTACTAAATGATTATTTTCCATGTTATTCTCATATCTTATTTTTATGTTGTTTTAAACACCGAATCTCGACTCTAAACATACTTGAACCTTAACCCTTATACATTCGGACTCTAAATCTCTACTCGTCAACAATTGGATAATCGGAAAACATATGCAAACTTTGTGAGTATACTCGTATTCCCCCTTTTTACTTTTATCACTTTTGGGGTGTAACATGTTTACCTATTGAAACTTACACATGAACTTTTGTCTAAACACATGAACATTCCTATAACATGCTTGTATATGTGATGGCTTGATACTTTAAATTTGGGTGATTCTTATGTGTAGAACTTATCATTAACTTCGTACGAGCCAAACCTTGACATATGTAGCGCTATAGGATTAACGACCCGCCTCTACTGAAACTTTGGTTATGTCATGAGCAAGTTGCGTTTTCTTGGTTTGATATGTTAGACACATGCCATATTTAATGTTTATCTTGAATCGCATGCTTGCTATGAGGGATTGTTCACACTTTTATCTATTGCTATGTATGTACCAAACTTGTATACTCGCCTTTGCTTTTGCATTGAATAGTATTTTTAAACATGTTACAGGTTGATGATGATGAAATGAAAGAGGTAGCACGATGCCTAGATACACACTTTAGACGTTAGATTTAAATATGTTGTATCGAATTTTGGTTATGTTGGTTTGTTATTTTGATTAAACTTGTTGTTATTTGGGATCTTGTATTGATGACTACTTGAAGTTTAGAAATGAAATTTGGATTATTAAATTATTGTCACAAATAGCGTTATGATGTCTCGAGCAATCTTCACACTTCGTCTCATCCCGATGTTTCCGCCATTGGTTGGGGTGTGACAGATTGGTATCAGAGCCATAACTATAGGGAATTAGGAAAAGTAGGAATGCTTTAGCCTAGTCTATAGTTTTAGAACCTTATTCGTATGCTTTGCTTGGACTACTACATGATACTTTATTTGTTACTTATTTATGCTCTTTTAAACATGTATGTTACTCATGTGTAATATTCGACATGTTATTCTTACGCATTAATGCTTGTTTTATTATGTGTTAACACTTGTTTCGTTGTTCGATTCTTTATGTGTTATTCTTGACATATTTCTCTATGTGTTAATACTTGTTTTATTTCATTATTTAAGTATCATCCTTGATATGATTTCTTATGTGTTTATACTTGTTTGTGTATCTCCTTCGACATACACTTCCCTCATGCATTTTACTCGATTATTCTAAATCCGACAACACTCATATTGTACAAATGAGACGAATTCACCAAAATAGGCGTGAAACCCACAATTTAGTGAACGACTCTCAATCTATCTATTCTTCTTTTTACACGAGATATCGCCATTGAGCTAGGAGTGAAATCCACATCTAAATGGCAAATCTCAAATTTCAAATTCTAGTGGACCCTCGTCAACATGTCGAAATTTAAATTTTGACCCGATGAGTACCAACCACACTTAGGATACGAAATCGTCAAGATAGGGGTGAAACCCGCACCTTGTCGACTAGTTCCACTCCTTGATTTTTTCATAAATCCCGCCAAGTCTCGAAATTTCGATTGATTTGGGACATGTAGTAACCGGAAGGGTAAATACCGTTAACCGACTTGTCGGCGAGAGTATTTTACCTATTAGGCCAAAGCATGCTCCTCAAATTCAAAAGACTTTTCGACCACTTTGGTTAGTCAAAGTTCCGTTTGGAACACTCCAAACTTTGGTCAAACATGTGTTTCTATTGTTCATTTTATACGATGCAATCTTTCAACCTCGAGTTTACCTTTGATTTCTCTTTTCACACGCATAACATATCGAACCTTTTCGATACATTTATATATGCATGATTTTCATATAATTTAAATTCATATTCCTTGTAACAACTAGTGGAGAGGTATCATCGAGATTGGAGTGACTTCCTTACCTTGACGATTGACTCCACCCCTCTTCCCTTAAAACGACCTCACCAACGAGTTAGGGGTGATTCCCTTACTTAGGTGACCGTTACCCAAAACTTCTCTTTCAAAATATTTTATTATGCAAACCCGATCATGTTTTATACCTAAATCATTTATCATTATTCAAAATACCTACTTATACCGATTTCAAAATACATTGTTTATCAAACGTACTTCTTATTCTACCATCCATTTTCACTCAAATCATATACACGAGATTCTTAATCATGTCTTTACCGTTTTACTACACGAATTTCCAAACCTTACGAAATGCTACCTATTAATTTAATCGGTCTAATGAATCTCTTGCCCATGAACTTCACATCTGATTTATTAACTGAAACACGTTCACATTATATCATCATACTAGAGACTTCCACTCTTAATCGAAATCAAACTAACCTTTCTCAATTACTTATAAGACCTCATAGATGTTATATGACCGTTTACCAAACACTCTTTCCAACATCAATAAATCCTTTGTTAAAATTATTTTTAAACAATCACTAAGTTCTTTTACTAAATTTCTTTTCTAAGGGTCGACGTTTTCACAAGAACTTTCAAAGTCCAAAATTTTCATGTTTTGATGCAAATGAAACAAACCCGTTATTAAAAAAAAAAAAAAAAAAAAAAAACCTTCTCTACAACGCTTAACTCGTCATCCAAATTTCAAAACACGTGGGCTAGAAGACTTTATGGGGACCGACAATTTTCAACATACGTGAACTCCTTTTTTTTTTAAACAAAAGTAGCATTTCAATCATTACAAAATACGTTAAGCATGACCAATGAGTACTTTATGTTCCTTTACATATACAAACTATATTCTACCTTTCAAACCAAGCTCAATCTAATTTTGATTCGACAAACTCAACGTTTTGTTTAAACAACTATACATGCACATCATCATACACATTTTAGTCGATATCTCGCGATAACATCATTTATATCGTTCGTATCTACATACTTAACCTTTTTTTTTTCTCTGCAATGTCTCAACGTACACCATATACGCAATATTTATTTTTCATACCTACACCTATGTTCATACGTTTTATGCTTGTACTCATACACATACTACTTATACGTTTTACGCTTCTGCTTGTACACATACTACTTACACGTTTTATGTTTATGCTCATACATACATGCGTATTCATACTTAAACTTATGCTCATACTTTCATCCTTACTCATGATTCGTACATTCGTACCTATACGCGAGCGTAATCCGAGGGATTCGCTTACGTGGGTCCCATACATGCTTAAACATAAACATGCTTACATACGACATTCTTCTATGTACACATTCTTATTTTCAAATTCATGTATACCTTGATTCATACATAACTAGTACAAGCTATGTGGATCATGCGACAATCAGTATAATCGCGGGTGCACACGGGATTATAGTGATAGGCGTATGAGAACCATAGAGTGTACTACTGTGTATGGTAAGACACGGAATGTAACATGACCCCGAGTAACGAAACGGACGTAATGTGGTTAAAACATGGTGGATACGCCGCTGGTACTTCCTATATATAAGTGTTTTCACCATGTTACCAAACTTTCGTAAAACGTGCCATGAGAAATTCAGTGTGTTGCAGACCTTTTGGACCTAATACAACTTCACGCAACTCACAAACGCATTATATCCGATTATTCATGACGAGACTTCATCCTTAACACACTATGTTCATCTATCCAACACTTATGCTATTCACATACTTGTACTCTTTAAGAGTCATTCGTTCATTCTATACTCGTATTATTTTATACAAAACTCGTTCGCAATCCAGCTTGTTTAAACATTTGAGTCCTAACTTACCTCGTTACCTATAAAATAGCCTCCCTATTCTTGATTCTTGTGTAACTATACTTAGTATCTCTCTATTGCTTTATTTAAAGTAACAAACCTTTTCGTCCCTCTCAATAAACAGGTTTTACGAAAGTATGATTTTTTTTATACTATCCTTAAAAACTTCCCCTTGCAAATCTACCTTGATGTTCTCCAAAATTTGGTACTTTTCAAAACTTTCAAACTTCCCAAGTTTCAATTCTTAATGATCACCTTTATGCCAAAAACTCTTTCAAGCCTTCCTCTTGAATAAATTTCGGGACGAAATTTCCTAAAGGAGGGGAGACTGTAACGCCCTGCGTTTTCAAACATCCTACATTTAGAAACCTTACGTGAAATTCTATCTTTGGAAATCTTGTGTTCTTGTAACCATTCTTTCATCGTAATCGTTGTAAAATACGGAACTTGCTTCGTAAATAAAACTTGTACATTACACTTTTTACCTAGTTAAATCATGTTTTATTTCATATTTCACCTTGTTACAAGTTAGGGGAAACATTGTTGTATATTATTACACAACTTAACTAACAAAATTACTCATTATAATGTTTTAAAAAAAATAAAAAAATAAAGAAATATGGCAGCCCAAATTCAGCCAAATTCAGCCCCATATAGTTGGGTTTTGTGGGCTAGTTTCAAGGTGTAACCCCTTCTAAACACTTCCAAAGTCCAACCCATTGAAACCCTAATCCTTCCCCCTATAAATACCACTTATAACCAGCCTCCCTACCACTTTTGCAACACTAAAAACTCTCAAAACATCCTCCAAACCGTAGCTGAAAGCAAGGGTTCGAGTAGATTGACACCCCTTCACGAAAATGAGCATAACTCACTCAATTCTTATCCGATTCACTCGATTCTTTTTCCTACTTGCTTGTATAATCATGGGGTTCGATTCCTAGACTTCTCCTTGGAGAAATCAGACCTGGAAATGCCCCGAAATAGTCCATAAACTTTCTGTTTGTTTTTATGTTCATCAAAAACTTGTTTAAACCTATGCAACTTGTGTCCAACACATCTCATACCTATGTCCTAATGCTTACAACTTATCCCATGGTTGGTTAAGCTTAAAAACAAGGTTGAGACATTTAAAATCAGAGGATTAAACCTCATAAACTTGGTGTTTTGTTTAGGGTTTTTAACCCACAAGTCATGTCAAACTTTGTCTTTGATACATGAGTGATTATGGAACAACTTGGGTTGTCCAAACATACAATCCTCACATGATTTGATGATTTCTCTTAGTTAGTGTGTATATTTCTTATTCTTTATTGTATGTTCATGACCCTCCTTGGTTGTTTTTTTTTACATCAAGTGTAGTGGTGAACACATAGAGGTGCCTAAATGGAAGACTTGATCTTCCTACCTCCTACATGACTTCTATGACATTTAGAGGTACCAAAATGAAGATTTTAATCTTCTACCTCATGCTTGAACTATTGGACATATATTATATAACCTAAATATATTATTCGAATAATCGAATCTTTGATGATGAACTAGTGTTCATATGTCGGGGTACTAGATTACATCATCCTAGACTATGATAACTTGTCACGATTCTAATGGAACCTTGTTCCATGAAAACATCTAAACTCCTTCGAGTTTCCTAGTGTCAAGAACAAGCATCATATGTACTAAATGATTATTTTCCATGTTATTCTCATATCTTATTTTTATGTTGTTTTAAACACCGAATCTCGACTCTAAACATACTTGAACCTTAACCCTTATACATTCGGACTCTAAATCTCTACTCGTCAACAATTGGATAATCGGAAAACATATGCAAACTTTGTGAGTATACTCGTATTCCCCCTTTTTACTTTTATCACTTTTGGGGTGTAACATGTTTACCTATTGAAACTTACACATGAACTTTTGTCTAAACACATGAACATTCCTATAACATGCTTGTATATGTGATGGCTTGATACTTTAAATTTGGGTGATTCTTATGTGTAGAACTTATCATTAACTTCGTACGAGCCAAACCTTGACATATGTAGCGCTATAGGATTAACGACCCGCCTCTACTGAAACTTTGGTTATGTCATGAGCAAGTTGCGTTTTCTTGGTTTGATATGTTAGACACATGCCATATTTAATGTTTATCTTGAATCGCATGCTTGCTATGAGGGATTGTTCACACTTTTATCTATTGCTATGTATGTACCAAACTTGTATACTCGCCTTTGCTTTTGCATTGAATAGTATTTTTAAACATGTTACAGGTTGATGATGATGAAATGAAAGAGGTAGCACGATGCCTAGATACACACTTTAGACGTTAGATTTAAATATGTTGTATCGAATTTTGGTTATGTTGGTTTGTTATTTTGATTAAACTTGTTGTTATTTGGGATCTTGTATTGATGACTACTTGAAGTTTAGAAATGAAATTTGGATTATTAAATTATTGTCACAAATAGCGTTATGATGTCTCGAGCAATCTTCACACTTCGTCTCATCCCGATGTTTCCGCCATTGGTTGGGGTGTGACAGTATCTACCACTGGATAATACGATTCCTCATATTCAATATTAGGTCTTTGCGAAATCCTTGTGCCACCAATTTTGCCTTATACCATTTTCTTTTCATTTATTGATTCACATAAAAGACCTGTTTGTTTCTAATTTGTTTTACAACATTTGTTGTATGGACTACTTGTTCGAAAACTTTCCATTACAATAGAGAATTCAACTCTGCCTCATTTGCGTCTTTTCGTTTTGGCCAATTATTTTTTTGTATTCGTTCATGGGCAGATCTTAATCTTGATCCACATCATTTCATCATTACAAGCGCTATATTATATACAAAACTATAATGACGTCGATTTTATTTCGATTCCATACATATCTTAGACATGATACAACTTATCGAGATCTCTTTAGTTTCAGGTACCTGAGGTTTTTCTTGAACCATCATGTCTTTCGTCTCTTCAGGAGAACTTTTTATATAACCCCGACTTGACCATCTTAATTAATTGCTCCAACTTTCGAGGAATTTTATTATTGGAATCGACTAGTCTACCACGCTTCAGACGTGCAATAGACTTGTGACAAACATGTGGTTGTCCTTCTAGGACACTCATCTTAATTGGAGCATTAGTAGTTGGTATATGTGACATAATCACCTTTTTAAGGTCAGTGAATGCGTCTGGTAATAGATTCGCTAATCTTTGTATATGAGTTATTATTTGAACTTCTGGTTCACACTTTTAGTTTTTGAGGATCAATGATAATTTATACCAACTCATTTATTTTCCAACTACTTTTTATCTCCCTCTGATGTTGGGAATGTTAATCCATTGAGATGGATATCAATTAATTTATCATATATTCCCAACCACCTTTTAAGATCCCATCTTTGTGCGTAGTGGTGAATCAATTTCAATATATACCGCACAACCAAAATCTTAGAAGGGATATTTTTCGGTTTCTGACCAAAAACCAACTATAATGG
This sequence comes from Helianthus annuus, assembly GCF_002127325.2. Classification (NCBI taxonomy): domain Eukaryota; kingdom Viridiplantae; phylum Streptophyta; class Magnoliopsida; order Asterales; family Asteraceae; genus Helianthus; species Helianthus annuus. Next base: position 95,364,343 of record NC_035433.2, read on the forward strand.
GGAGAAACTATTACAACATGTTGGCTTGATGTGTATTAATGTTATTGCATGTATAATTACATGTACGCATATATAAACATGAACTTACTCACATGATTAGTGGCTTTGCTATCGATCGTAGACGTTCAATGATCGTTTTAACAAAAGCAATTTGTGTATGAACATAATCTACAGGAAGTTCAACACTTATTCTGCCGATCATTAGTAGATAGGGAAATAAACTTATCGTCACTACTAATAAATACATGCAATCTGGAATATTGTGCTTGCTATCTTATTAGCTAAGCCATAAATTAAACAAACATCAAGTTGTGAATTTGATAACCATTTAGACGATGCATCGATTTAAAACACTAAATGGTATCATGTTGGGATATGCATATCCTTTAATCACTTCCAGAATATTTAGGGTTACACATCCTTAATTGATAAATACATAATTTCCCTTAAGAGCAAACAATACATGCTATCAGCTAGAAGAATCTTCATGTTCTTCATTATGTTTCACATCATCATTGACTCGGTGTGGTCTAACCGGTCATGCCAATAAAGTAATAATCATGATCCATAAACTTCTGGTTTGTGATCGTATATGTATTATTTGCATGTATGTAATACAAAATATAAGATACAATAAATGTATTATAACTTCAAAGTTCAACAATCATGTTATGACACTTTTAGGGGTCTACCTCGTTATTGACATGATTATTGTTGCATTTTAGATGGTCGATCTCATTATTAATATAACCATCATTACAATTTCTCAATGATGTCCATGATCACAATGATTATATATTCACTTCATGGATCAAAGTAAAACCAAACAAGTTTCATGGTTTTTCATCATTTTCTGAGCCAACCATATAGATATAAAATCATTTCAAGCCTTTCATGGTTTTAACGATATTGCTACGTTATGAGCATATCTCAGGTATTGGCAAATGGAAAAACTTTTATCAAGTTTTCTTTACAAATAAACTTCTTTTCACATAACATCACTAAGAAGTATTTCAATGTCCAGATCATGTAAGATTTATTGGTCTAACATCTTACAACTTTTATAACTTGAATGAGCATTAAGGAGTATGACACTTCGTGTGTCATGTCGAAGCGTATCTATGCTCTTACATAAGATTGATAGTAAACCACAACTTTGTTTTAATTGTTCCATTAAATACTATCTATATAATAAACATAACATATAGAATAGAAGATGTACACAAAGTAAAATAATTTATGACATTATAAGACGTCACTGTATTAAACAACTTATATTAAGACTTTATGAGATAAGATAAGATATTATATTTATTAATAATATCCAAATATATATAATTTACGTACAGTCAATCATAAGTATATCTCACGTAATATGTCACTTAATTTGAAACTTAAACAAATATCTCTTTCAAATCCTCAACATATGTTCATTCATTATTTTAAATAACTCTTTCTTTATAATAAAATTTGTTGTTTCATAAAGGACAAAACTGATATGTAAGAAAAAGGCAATACAAAATTATACATCTTGAATCTTACACATATATGCATGGATATGGAAAGACATAGTTGAATTTTAACTAAAACTTTTACACTAATCATGTTGAGACAAATCAAATCTCATATCAAATAGTTGGCCTAAAGTTTCAACTTTTCATCAAACAAAAGAAAATAATATCTAAACTTTTGTAAAAATAAACAACAGCTATTAGTTAAATATTCGTATGATAGAACATATGTTTTAATATATAAAGATATATATTGAAAACCTGAAAATAATTAATAGGACTAATCAAGGTTGAATTCATCAAATAGTTATATTGATTGACCAAGTAAAAATTACATCTTAATATAATAAAAATTCACAGTAACATAGCCGATAGACAGTTTCATCTAGTATTACAAACAAAAAAACTTAATTCAAAATCTAAGAATTTTGTAAATCATAATCCCATAACATATTATGTAGGGTTTATATATCTAATTTTCCTTTGTAACTCTAAATGCTTAATTTCTTGTTGAAAACATAAAACAAAACTTTAATTCCTTGTAAAATACTTAAAACAATATTCCAAAAAAATTATTTAATTACTAGTGTAAAATATCATAAAACCTGTTAACCCAAAATTCTTTGAGTTACAATATGACTTACATCTATGATTCAACCATATCATTCTTCTAACATATACATTGTATATAGAGTAGTATAATAAAATCCCTAAAACCTAAAGCTCATAAACAATGGGTTGGGCATATAGAAGATTGACTATGTTCAAAAGTTATGTTTAATTTGGGCTTTTGGGCACAGCTGGGCCTTAGACAAGATTTTTTTTGGTTTTTTTTAATTGATTTGTTGGGCTGATTTTGATATCAACCGAGATCCGACTACCAGATTTGTTAAAAGTAAATATTTTAATTAATTATGATGTTTCATACTTATTTTGTGACTGCATTTTCTTTGTGTGGAAATAGCTTGCAACATATTTATCATCACAATTTTAACTTACGAGTTAATAAAACTAATATTTTTACCTTAAATTTTTTTTTTTTATACATTAGTTGTCAAGTGAACCATATCTAGCCTTTCCCAGGTTTGTGATGGGGCATTGCAATCTTTAGTTTCTATTGAAAAAGATTTATTTTATGATATACGAAGCTTCTTTTAAATATATTCAATATCCAATTAAAAGATTAACCAATCACCCCAAATCAAAACCAATAAATAATACAATAAATAAAACTTACTTGTAAGATATTTTGAACGATTAATATACTTCGATGAAAGATGAAAAATCACTTGTGGGAGCTTTAATGGCTACGACTTCATGGATATGGATTGGTTGAACGATAAATCAGGGAAGGTTATTAGGGTTTAGGGGAGAGCACTTTCGTGCTGATAACGTGTTGCGAAACTAGCCTAATAGCAAATAATAAGAGTAGAAGAAGAAGAAAATAATAGGGAGAAAAGATCTAATATTTCATTGATTGAGCAATAGCGGTATATATAGGAGTACAAAACTTAGAGAGAAAGCTAATCTATTTTTGTAGTTGATAACCATAATAAATAATAATATATTTATAACAACTTTCTAGTTTTTTTTTTAAATATTATTTCATAAACTAAGTTTTGATAACTTTAAGCTTATATCTATTTATAAAAAGGAAAAGTGATGTACAAGATGGTAATTTTACATCACGTACACATTTTGAAGCAATACGTACAAAGAAATTGTACTAGAATTTTGAGGGTAAAATAGGCACTAAACATTAATTTAAGACGCGTGTAGGGGTAGTATGGTAACTTAAGTATTAGTTTAATGACGACATTTACTCGTGGTAGTTGTTTCTTCTCCTAAGACCATGTGTAGTGGTAAGTTGTTATAATGCCCCCACCATGGGGCATTATCCGACACGTGGCATCCTAGTCAGCGTTGGGCATTATAGCAAAAGTAGCGTAGTGAGACATTATGCCAATAACACTCATATTATTTTTAATGAAAAAAAAAATAAAAAAAAAAACACACGAAAGTGATCCTCAAAAGTTACCTTTTTCAAAAAGTTGTCAGAGATGCATGCAAAGTGATTGGTGGGTGGCTAAAAAGTCAATCCATTCACAACTAAATAGCCACATGCAAAAATCCCATTGGCCACCTTTGTTTGCATTTGACCACTTTGGCGTTTTAAAAAAAAACGCCGGCTTGCAAAATGGAACAAAATAACGCTGGATCACGCCCTGTGTAGTGGGGGAGGGGCGTTTTGGGGCGTTTTTTTTTCATTTTTTTTTTAAAAATCACGCCCCACTACGGATGGTCTAATCAATGGAGCCCTAAGGCTAAAGGGTGTGGTCATGACCCTCATGCCCACCATGATCCTCCACGTCAGCGACATGTCATCACCCTCTAATTCATCATCCAAAATCACTATCCTAAGAGTGTGGTCATGACCCAAACCACTATCCACCCATTTTTTTGTGTGAAATTCATTTTATTTATTTTAAATAAACAACAAATAAAATTAAATAACTTTTAGTAATAAAACTACATAGCATTCAAATTAATAAAAAAAAAAATAACATCCAAATTTATAGTTCTTATTTTTTTCAGGAAAGAATGTAAATCTGTTATGAAAACTTAAAACATAACTAATTTCAAACTTAATTTGTAGATTGTACAACAGTAACATGCACACAACCATTAACATCAACACCAGCAGGATCACCATGTGCATGTGCATGTGTATGGCCAATTCAGATCAAACTTCGCCTCATGATCTCTCCCTACACATTCTTCTCCTTAGTCTCCGAACTCGCCAACGAAATCGCCACCAGTGTCTCACTCAATGCCAGTCAGGCTCGAATCACTGGAGCCAATGCCGCAGGCGACCAGCTTGACAACACCATTGTTCTTATCAATCTAGTACCACTAAACCAAAACTTCAATCCCGCCACCACCTTTTTGATCTACCAAAAGTTCTGGAACAAGCAACTTTCCATCAACCGAACTCTTTTTGGCGCGTATGAAGTCGTGGATGTTAAATTTCCAGGTTTTACCGCTGTAACAAATATACAGTCTCGTAAATAATGTTAGTTTGTTTTGATCTTGAGAGATCTATAACAGAGTTGTCCAAAAATTAAAAAAAGGTAATTTAATCCATAAAATATAAAACTGAATCAATTTCGTTACAAACTAGAAAATATAAAATAGGATAGAGACATAAATTAAAGATGAAAACTAGAAAATATAAAAAATGATAACGCCATAATTTAAAGACCCCATTTTTGGGCAATTTTCGCCTTCATTTTTTGCAACACTTCTTTATCTTTTTCTGGGGGTTTGTGGCGGGTTGTTCGGGTTGCTTGGATCCATAGTAGTATTTACTATTCTTTGCTATTGTAGGTACAAATAGTATAACAAATTAAAATATAAAAAATTAAAATCCCATACAAACATTGATTTGTGCATCTCTAGTGAGTGGTGAATGTAGTGGGTTGGTTAGAAAACATAATATGACACACTTAAATTCTTATAATGTTCTCACATAAATGACCAGGTTTTTAAGCCCAAGTCTAGTGACAACATAGCCTCCACCAATGTCTAGTGAAAATCGAAATTTGCAGTTGCACACTCTTTTTTAATATGTTACTATCTCCACAAAGTAGAGTTCAAATAACTTATGAGCTACCTAACCCTCCAAAACTCTTCCATTTGCTTTCTAAAAGCAAGCAGTATATCCTAAAAGCAAGAATACTCAGGTCCATGCAAAATTATAAATCCTCAAAAGAATGAATACAGAACAACCTACTGTTCACTTTTATAAATCACCTAAAAGTAACCCTAACATAAAAAAAAAACTATAAATTCTATCCTATGGCAAATAAAAATTCAAAACTCCATTACTTTCCACACATAAATTAGTCAAATTCATCAGCAACAATTCGCACATCAACAACACCAATTTCACTTCATATATTCAAATAAAATTCAGATCAAACTCCACAAGTTAACATTCTACATATCATATTAACCGATTTATCATACAATTCAACTAGAAAACAATCAATCCAAACAAAAAATAATTACATCAAGAAGAACTATAAATCGTAATACATATCATAAGAAAACAAGTACCTGTTACCGTTCTTCTTGATGTAATTTGCGATTGATTTGCTGCCGTTCTTCTTGATGTTTGGGTTAGGGTTTGCGTGAATATTGGGAAAAAAGGGGGACGTGGTTGTCGTGGTTTAATTCACGGGAACCACCGTGATTTAATTTGGGGGGTGGTATAGGGCATGAATAATGGACCGATGTGGCAAATCATGACCCAATTATGATCCCCACACCCTATAGCCTAAGTAAGGTAAGTGGGAGAGTCCTGACCCCTCCCCTTCTCTTCCGGTAAATAAGCTTCTTTCGTGTTCATACATCTGATGCAGACGTCAAAAATTCTCACCACTTTCTTTCATTATTCGGAGATCGGAGCTGATCAACTAGGTAAATCCTCTCTCTCTCTAGAACTATACATATCCACACCCACACTCATCACACATACATAATAATAGATCTATTCTTTTCAGAGTTTGGTGCTCTCATAATTTTTTCCGATCAATATACAAAACTCTCCAGATTATTGAAATGGGTTTTGTTCCTAACTCGATTTTAATAAACATAACTCCCCGGATTATTGAAAAGGGTTTTGTTCCTAATTCGATTTTGATATTAGTAATAATAATATTTGTGGGTGGTTCAATAAGATTGATTGTTCACTTTCTGTACTTCTCTCTTTATGGAGGAACAATTGTAATAGTGCTTGCTGCTATATTGGTAATTGATAACAATTTTATTGTTTCTTGGTCTCTCAACACGGAAAAGGTGATGATATGTGAAGCAAATCATTGATCACGGAGTCATATTTAATTTCCATTATTATTGTTTTGGGTTTATTGATTTGCAGTTACAGGCGATTGGAGGATTTAGGAATTAGGGCATTGTTCTTGGTTCGGAGTTGAATTCTTTGAATCCTTTGTGGAAAACGGAGCTACCTTTGAAACTCAATTTCAAGACTTCTGTAAGGATTTTATTTTCATCTTTCTTTCTTGTTTTTTTTAACTCGATTGGCTTATGTTATTCATCTATTATCTGGTTCTTGGATTATTAGTTTGTTGTATATAGTTCTGATTTCTAGACTTCATTTGTTGTATCTTGCTGCTAAATGAATCATAAATGTATGTGACACAGGTATTTAATTATGGATTCACCAATGGAAAATTTTCAATCCACTGCAGTTTTTCTGACACAGTTAAGATGAAGTCGACTTTCAGTTTTTGTTTGTTAATTATATTCGTTTTTGATGGGTAGTTTAGGTTATTTTGTTAGTTAGCTAAGTGGTTATACATTAGAGGTAATTTTTCCATTAATTCCAGTTAGTTATAGTTATTATTAGCTAATAGAAATCATTTTATATACACAATCTATGGTTTCTTCTTATCTCAACTTGTGAATTGTAGGCCTGTGGACTCAAGTAGATAATTGTGAATTAGCGTCAGGTGGAAATGATAACAGGCTAAGTGATTAACCTACTTATCTTCTTCATCTCTTCAATATATTAGTTTAACTTATTTTTAAATCTTTTTTTTTTGTTTTTACGCAGCTTTTTGTTTGTGACCAACAATCGACATAACTTGTTTAAGCCTATTCCAAAGGCGAATTTTTTAAAACTTTGTAAGTTATGGATCTTTTTTTTCCCAGTGATACAAATTGAGAGGTATGATGTGATATGTTCTGATCAGGTATCAAAAGGTGGTTATTTGGAAGTTGGTGTTTAGACGTATGGAGGCGGGTTGTGTGTTCAAAATGCATAGAATCTTCTAATTTATCATCTATTGGGCAGAACGTTGCGAGAGTGAAATGTGGACAAAATTGGGGGGGGGGGATAAATGAGATGAGCACTTTCACCCAAACGGGCATGGTGGGAAGGCGTGTATGGAGAACGGTGGAATCAAACCTGAGGGGAAGGTCACAACAGCTCTGGATGGGTCCAAAAATACAGCTATAGCAGCTGCGGTCAACACTGGGACACCAATGTCCAACAAGACACCTGCTATGAAAGATTTCCTCGTTATGGTTTCTATCATTGCTATGGAAACTCCGTCCCCTTGCGTCAGGTCAACAAACCTTCTAAGAGGTAACATGTTTGTAGATCATCTGCTGAAGCTGTCTGTGATAAATAATAATAACTCCCATCAAATATGTAATCTGTTGTGGACACATTTATAATGCATTAACATATGATGCTTTTGAATGTAGAAAGGGTGGTTCCTTATGGTCACCCCAATGATCCTCATTGCAGAAAGAATACATTTGATGTAGGGGAAGATGGACTAGGTAAAAACGCCCATTTTCCCTTACATCATGTAGTTTTGGATCAAATTGGTCGAAGTTAGGGTATGTAGGAGGTTTGTTATGTGAAAAGGATGAGAGGTATACAACTTTGGGTTGCAAATAAAGCTTATTTAGTTGAATGTACATGATCTCGGTAGTAAATTATTTAGCTTGAATGTTAGACCATTTTATACACTCCACGTTTCCATGTTTATCACATCTCCATGATTACATGTTCCTGTTTGCATCTTGTATTTAAGACTCATTTTGAGTTTAATGAAGGTTGTTTGTGATTTATGCTGTAGGTGATAACTCTGGACATGGGTCTGCTTGTTGCTGGCCAAAGTACCGTGGGGAGTTTGAAGAGCGACTAAAGAAAGCTGATGGAGGAAATCAAGCAAAGTGACGAAATTATTCTGTTTATTGATGAGGTCCATACGTTAATTGGAGCAGGTGCAACCCTTAAAAAAATATTAACTTAAAATCTAACTGCTCAAATACCAAAAAAATGTGGACGGGTTAACCAATCTAACGGAGTGACGAGTCAACCGAGTTTTAACTCAAAGCCTGTTTTGGCCCGTTAGCCAATCCACACATGGTGTCACATATATTTTTTTCTGTACACATGAGATGCTAATATTATGCTCTTGACAGGCTGGGGAGTTGCGTGATCGGGAAATGGATCTTAAAACTCAAATATTCGCTCTTATGGACAAGAACAAAGAGATGAGCAAAGCCGAGACCGAGGCGGGAGAAGAGGGCCCCACCATAACTGAAGCGGACATTCAACACAATGTCTCATCATGGACTGGCATACCGGTCGAGAAAGTCTCAACAGACGAATCGGACCGTCTTCTCAAAATGGAAGAAACACTCCACACACGTATCATCGGTCAAGACGAAGCAGTTAAAGCCATTAGCCGTGCCATCCACCGTGCTTGTGTAGGACTCAAAAACCCAAACCGCCCCATCGCCAATTTCATCTTTTCGGGACCCACTGGTGTTTGTTGCTGTCGAGATTCCATTTACTCCCTGTGCCAAACGTGCACTGGAACTCTCGCTAGAGGAGGCCCGACAACTTGGTAATCTCTGCATCCAAACAATACATATGCTGATATGCTGTTGAATCATCATAAATTTAAAAATGTGATGACGTATTTCCACCGTTGATTAATGTTTCAGGTCACAATTATATTGGATCCGAGCATTTGCTTCTTGGTTTGCTTAGAGAGGGTGAAGGTGTAGCGACCCGTGTTCTTGAAAATTTGGGTGCAGACCCAAATAACATTCGCACACAGGCAAGCTATATTCATTATATATTCATCTCTACTTTAATAAAAAAATCGGATATCGGTAATCGCGGTGGGATGTCGGTAATTTTAATATCATGCTGAATTTTATATATATAGAAATTTAACACTGAAAATTCAGTATACTCTCCTACCATTAACAAATTAACCTTTCGCACTTGCCGTAAAAAAGATACAGAATTGGAGATTATGAGATTCGATAACGAGAGGATGAAGATGGAAAACAATCAAATGCTCTTGGAATTGACACGTGAGGCGATGGTGTCTGCGGATCTTAATCAATAAGGTCCTGAGCCTAAAATAGTAAAATAATAATTATTTTTTCCTTTATTGATTTTCCGGTTTGGTTAGCAGCTCGGTTTTACTTACTTTTGGGTCATGTTTTAGAGTATTTTTGGTCGGCCTGAAATATTCTCACTCCTAATGAGCTCGAGGAGAATCTACAAGATTGAATGGCCACCACAATGAGGTCATTCATGAAGAAACTATCATATGCAAAAGTGGTACGCAAACTGGGCAACTTGGGTGATGGGTTGGGTTGACCCAAAACAATTTTTCTTCATATATTTTGGATTTTACATGCATTATAAATTACGCGTCGACCTGTTTGACTGGTTTCATTTTCTTGATTTTTTCTTGTGTTTATTTTGTAACATGAAAGTTACGTGTTTCTTTTGTTTGGAATATTAGATGATCTACAAATTTGGTCGGATCTATACCTGGTACACGCGAAGCAGTGTGTATCATGGGAACTAGCATAGAGGAGGTCATAATTCTCTTGAGATAAGTGAAAGTTAAGTTTACTTTGTAGGTGTGTAGCAATTTGTTTTGTTCATCATTTTTTATCACTGAAGTTTTAGACTTCACTGACTGATGATTCTGGTAGTATTTCAAGATTACTACAACATATTTTAATTGTTTGCTACTCTGTTCACTTTGATATTGATGCAAGAATCTCTATATATTTATCACGACTTTCATTTGAGTTTTAGATGTTATAATGATTAACATATTATTTTTTCCATTGCATTATGGGTGATAAGTTTTTAATCCGCTAAAATTCTACTCTTTTGAAATTGCATAAAGATGTACGATTGCTTGATGTGTATCGTGTTCCTGTCGCATATTGTCGACTCCGCTGCAACGTGCGGGTTTCTCACTAGTGTTTCTAAACTTGTTTCATTAAAAATAAGTGTGTATATATTTTTGAAATCTAGGTTATTATAATTTTGAGTCTTATAATGTTGTTTAAAAAGTTAGAAATATTATTGAGTTTTAAGTTTTAATAACCGTACGTTTTAAATATTTTTGAAAGTTGAGTTTTAACTATATTAATTTCCGTTCTTACCTATTTGTAAAACGTCAATGGAATAAACGAGGTAATGGAATGGACAAGTGAATGCAATAGATCATTACCATTTCATGTTTTGTTTGGTTACCATGTGGAAATGAAATGAATTATTATTGTATATTGTTTGGTAGGCCAAAAAAAAAAAAAAAAAAAAAAAAAAAAAGGAATAAAATTAGCGGCGAGTGGTGGTGGTCGGTGGTAGTGATTGTGGGTGGTTGTAGGTGGCGGTGGTGGGTGGCGGCGACGACGATGAGTGGCGGTGTCAGTGGCGAAGGCGGGTGGTGGTGAGTGGTGACGTGACCGGGGGGTGCGTGGCGGCAGATGTAGCGGTGGGTGGAGGCGGTTGGTTGTGGCGGTGGTAGTGGTAGGTGGCGGCGACGAGTGGCGTTTTGTTACCATGGGGTAGATGAAATGATTTTGAGGGAATAGAATGTCTTATAGAATGGGTGATTCTATTCTAATTCCTGCATACCAAACACCACCTAAGTATTAAAGTATTTCATTGAAATTAGAGTAAATTGCTTTTTGTTACCATGTGTTTTAGTGGTTATAACCACCTAAGTTCAAAATAAAAAAAAAATTAACGCCCTGATTACTTGGTTGGTAAATCTATAACCGTTTTGAGTCAATTTTTTTTAACTCTTTTAGAATTACTCTGTTAACTCTTGTCAAATAACCTAGTTACATCTGACAACAACAACACTATTGTTCTATTTTATGTGGATTATTAAAGCTTGAAAAATTTACTTCATTTGCTGAGCAAAAGAAAAAAGAAGTATTCTTATTCTTCTAGTGCCATCAATGAATCTGCACCTATACTTGGTGTAACTCCCTTAAAATTTGTATTTTGATTATTAGTTATGTTCTTAAGGTTTAGTTTGGCCATTTAGACTCCAAAGTTTAGCAACATAGGGTTAAAATCACTAGAACTAAGAAATACAAAAACGTATTAGGCTTTCGAAAAGGACCTCAAGATTTCAATTCGCTTAGGACCTTTAAAAAGGTTGGAACGTTTCTGGTAAACGATTAATAATATAGGTGGCAATGGTAAATTCATCAACCCAATAAGAACTGACCGGACATGAGCGTGAAATGGCATAGGTAGACCCATTTCTACAATATGACGATGTTTCCTCTTGGCGGGACCATTTTAAGGAGTGGTGTAAAGACAAGATAGATGATGAAAAATACCATTGTCATCGAAAATTTTACGAACATGTCCATTTACAAATTCCGTCCCACTGTCACTTTGGAATACTTTAACTTTCCTTGAAAATTGTGTTTGAACGAGACACAACAAAGTGGATAATATAGAGTAAAAACCATTTTTTTGTTTTAAGAGGATAAAGCCATGAAAACCGCGAATGATCCTCAAGAAACAAAACATAGTATTTATATCCATCACTACTTAGATCGTAGGGTATGGTGGGGCTTGGGTTGGGCATTGGTTGACACATAGAATGGGAAAAAAAACCCACGCCCATAGGGTATGGTGGGGCTTGGATTGGGGGCTTAGGTTGGGGGCATGAGTTGACACATGGCCATTGAGAGCCCGCCATGTCACCTTGCTAGACCGCCCCACGCCTGGCTTGAAAGCCAAACCCCAAGAGGCCACGCCCAAACCCAAGCCCCAAGAGGCCACGCCCAAACCCAAGCCCCCGGGATGGTGGCTTGGGCGTTTTCCCCCAACCCACGCCCCAACCCAAGCCCCATACCCCATGACCTTATAACGGACGAAGGACCCCACAAATCACAATGAATATAATCTAATGGGTTTGAGGCATGTTTTTCATTTAAATAAAAGAGAATTTTATTATCATTTGCAAGTTGGTATGGAAAACTAACATTAGGTTTAGGCAAAATAGAAGTAGACAACCAGCAACCAAGTTTTTTTTTCTAATAGAAATAGTATGCCTAAACGATTATGATAATTCAAGTGAAGCTTTATTGGAAGAAATTGAGGTAACAAGAGCAAGATTTACATCCCGTAGCACATAAAGATCGTGTTTAACCCGACCTTGAGCTAGAGTTTGGCTTGCACATGTCATAGTTAACTGAAAATTTTAACCAAGTTATAGTTAAAGGACGTAGCGTGTAATGAGTTTTCAAAATAAAGGATTGTGACTGTAATTATTGAAGTTAAAGGCTATCTATTGCAATCTGATACAAACAGTACATCTTTCGTCCTTTAATATTAACAAGGTTAAAATTTTCAATTAAGCCTACTCACTTAAGGGCAATTTAGTCTTTTTACTTCATTATTTATAAAATAAATAAAAGAAAATAATATCAAGAGAAAAATGCCCGGATAGTCCCTGTGGTTTCGCCTTTTTTCACCTATAGTCCCCAACTTTCTAAAATTACCTGAATAGTCCCCAAGTTTTCAATTTTTGTTCCCGGATAGTCCCTATGCCTAACATCAGTTAGTTTTTTCAGTTACGAGGGCGTGAAATGACTAAAATACCCTTTCCTTAAAAAGGGTAAACCACAGGGACTATTCGGGCATTTAATAAATAAAAAAATAAAAAATCTAACTAATAAAAAAATTATTTAATAAACTACATCTTTTAAGTGGGGCCCAACCCCTCTTCATCTCCACACCACCACCCACTTCTTCTTCATCCTCTTTCACTCAGACCCACCCCTCCAAACATACTTCATTCAAACTCTCTGATCCACTTCTCGATCTACCACTACCAAATGCGAACGTCACCCAAACTCACATATTTGTCTCCCACCTTCACCCCAATCTTCTTATCTGACTCATAAAAAAGGTCCATGAATCTTCAGCCAACCTAAACCTCTTAAACGGCGCCTCCAAGTTTCGAGCATGTACCCCCTGGCACCACCATCTCCTATACCAAAAGCCTGAATTTGATTGAACTCGAACTAGAAGGCATGTTAAATCTAAAGCCGACTGATGTAAACTAGAAACCGATTGTAGATGCACATCAGGCATGTTTAACTCTTCAATTATCTTATTTAGATCCAGTCTTTATAAAATTTCTCATGAAAAAGATTAAACTTGAAAAACCCTTTGCCAACGATGTTCTGTAATTAATGGTTGTTGACTTGTTGTATTTGTCAAAGTTAGCATATTTTCTTAAGCAATTTGTGGAATTTGTAAATGACAATTTGACTTTTGAGGTCTGAATTGAAGATCCAAAGCCTTTTAAAAACAAGGGATGGTCGAAAGCGGTGGCTGGCAGTGGTGACGGAGTTTTTGGTGGCGATTCTGGAACCCGACAACCTCGAGCCGCAATGGTGTCTTTGTTGCAGACGTGTTGAATGGTGTCGGGGAGTTTTTGGACGCAGGTGTTGCAGTCGGTGTTGGAGAGGTAGCCACGGCACTGGTAGAGGCCGGTGATGGAGGTGGTGGTGGGTTGGTCGGTTGTTCCGGCACTGGTAGAGGCCGGTGATAGAGGTGGAGACCGGAGGTGATGGTGGTGGTGGTACCAGAGAGAAAGAGAAGGGATGATCTGTTATTTACATACATATATATATATATATTATATATGTTTTAATAAGAAATGGGTCCTACAAAGATATATTATATATGTTTTAATAAGAAGGGTATTTTAGTCATTTAACACTCATTTAACACCAAAAACTAACCTTCATCCGTGCCAGGGACTATCCGGGAACAAAAATTGAAAACTTGGGGACTATTCAGGTAATTTTAGAAAGTTGGGGACTATAGGTGAAAAAAGGCGAAACCACAGGGACTATCCGGGCATTTTTTCTCTAATATCAAACATAAATACCCCTCTTCTCTTTCATTCTCTCTCTCACACACTTCTCTCCCCCCCTCTCTCTCAACAAACCAGCAGCCACCACCATCAAACCCACCAACAACCACCATCATCGGATCTGAAGCCGGTCACTAACAACCCACCACCAGAGCTGAAGCTTGTTTGTGTTTCAACCACCGCCGCCGCCATCATCTCCTGCCACCGCCACTAGCCGCCGTCACCTCCTGCCACCACCACCAGCCACCGTCGGCACCCCACTGAAGCTTGTTCGTGTTTCAACCACCGTCGCCGCCATCACCTTCTCCCACCAACACTAGCCATCGTCACCTCCTGCCACCACCACCAGCCACTGTCAGCACCACACACCTCCTCTCTCTACATCTGACGCCCATGCTACCAACGTTGCAGTTCCTTCTCTTTTAGATTCGCTGGTGGTCGCCAGTTAAGTTCTGAAGACCTAAGTTTGCCATTGAAGTTTAGTGGATTTAGGACTCGTTTTGATTTTGAAATCTGGTTTCGGATTAGATTTTAGCTGTTAATGAATTGCTTGTTTGGGTTGAATGAGCTTATGAAGTATTTATCTTTACCTTGTTCTAAGAAATAGGTTTTTTTTTTTTCTTTTAATTTAGGGCTTTTTGGTAGCCTCTTAATGATTTAGGAGAGAGAGAAGAAGAGAGAGAAACATAATTATTTTAAATAGGGTTTTAACATATGAATTAAGTGTTTATTTATTATTTTTTAATAAATTGGTAAAAAGACAACTATACCCTCATGTGCAATGCATATGACTAGATTTAACCATGAAAAGTAACCGGGGTAGTGCTAAAAGACGAAAGATGTATTGAGTTTTTCAAATAAAGGTTTGTGATTGTAATTATTGAAGTCAAAAGTTATCCATTGCAATTCAATATAAACATAAAAGACTAAAAGTGTAATTTATCCAAATAATTATATCACTAAATGGTAAAAAACGTTATATGAGGATCCTTTGAATAGAAATTCTAAATTTGACCGGCATTGCTCATACCAAATTTAATGACAAACAAATACATAAATTATAGCAATTGGTTATTTACTCGTTTCACACTAAAAAAGAAAAAAAATATGAATTCACTAAAAATGGGATTTTTTTTTTAATTTTATACGGGGAACTTCATCTATAAAGTTACCACACTCCAAAATAGAGAGCCTGTATTGCCCCACTCTGCCCATACTATGTTGTCTTAACCGGGCCCATGCTGGCTTCAAAGTTTGACTTTTTTGTGCGTCCCCACAGGAAACCATACCGCCGGGGCTGCCACTTGGTAGTCGTTGTGCCACCACAAGAGCAGAACTCTCTGACGTAACACATGATGGGACGAAAACCCGGTTCGGCTCGGGAGTTGAACTAACAATCTCACACAAGGCATAAGCCAAATCATTCTTTGCCTATATCCACTCTAATATGACAAAAATGATAATTGAACTTGAGTCTCCATTAGAAAAACTAGTAGGGGGATTGGGGAAAATGTTCGAGTGACAAATTCAAGGCCTTAATTGATTGAATTTAGGTAAGATAAACTGGCCACTGCCGTTTGCCACATGATCAGGGTAGTTGAGACTTTTCGGCCCTACATACTACTATTTTATGGAGTTTTTTTTTCCAAACTAGTGTTGGTGGAAAAAATGTTTACCGTTTTGGTGTTCTTTGAAAACTATTTACCAAAATAGTGTTTTCCATCTATTTGAGTTTTAACTTTTTTTAATCAACATATTAGACTTACTATTTTTTTTTTTTTTTATAAATGACATATCAGCTTACTTTTTTTTTCATTCAATCAATCCATTTACTATTTTTTGTATTTTTTTATTGGTTTCTATGCATTCAATCCATTTTTTTTATCAATATAGCTGAATATTCGAATCACGTTTTGCATTCTTGTTGGTTTAACTTGTTGACGTAGTTTGTTGTGTCATAATTTTTTTAATGAATAGAAAGACCAAAATCCTTATATTAATTTGTAATATATGGAGCACTAGGATTATAACGTTCACCTTATTTGCGATTTCACAATTTTCTATGATGGAACAGCAATGTCAAACTGAAAGATTGTATGGTGGGTTTCATAGTTTTTTAGAATAAACTAGAACTTTCATATTTGGATTTGTGTTATTTACATAATGAACAGAAATTAATACATCTAGTATTACATTATATTAAAAACATGTTAAAAGGGTAGTCGCTCAACAAACGTGTTTCTAATATCAATCGGATTAAAAGTTTTATTTTGTTTAATATTAAGAACGGTAACGACTCACTTTTATTTCACATTTTTATTTTGCTTGTTTAGGATATTGACACTGGTAGCGACCGGATTTGTTTGATATTTTATTTTTGTTTTTATGTGATATTGAGACCGGTAGCAAGTCAAGTTTTATTTATTTATGTTTGGCGTTAATTCTGTCATGTATCTAGCTCGCTAAATAGAAGTCTTGGATCAGCTCAAAACTATTCGAAAGTGATTTCCCAAGTGGCTTAATTTAAAGAAAAAGAAAAGCACAGAACATGCTGTTTTAGTTTGTGTCAGAAGCAAAGGCAGCTTCTTTGCAGGTATTTTACTAGTGTCCCATTATGACTGTTGCTACATGAATCATTCCCCTTGTCACAAACTCAAGGCCAAACCCTACCACCATAGCAACTCCTTTTTATATTCACACCACTAACATTGTTTTCAATAACATGTACTTGACACCCAAAAAAAACACAAAAAATACTACTCGAAAATGGCATAATCTTTCCATAAATAGCAACCATCGCCTCTTCACCTTCTCATCACAATGGCTCCACTCCAAACCTTCACTCTCTTTTCGCTTTACTTATCTCTCGTTTCCGCCATAGTGATCACCGCTAACGGCTCTTTCTCCCATCACTTTGCCACAACAAAACTAACACCAAATGCCCAAAAAATGACTCGCCTTCATTTCTACTTCCATGACATTGTTAGTGGGAAACACCCAACTGCAATCGCAATAATCCGACCTAAAAGTGCATTTGGCATGACAGCGATCGTCGATGACCCTTTGACCCTGGACACCAAGCCCAGGTCGAAAGTCGTGGGGCGAGCTCAAGGACTATATGCTTTGGCTTCTAAACATAATAAGGCCTTACTTATGGCTATGAACTTTGCTTTTACTTATGGCAAATACAATGGAAGTACACTTAGTGTTTTGGGGAGGAACCCTGTGCTTGATGCAGTGAGGGAAATGCCTGTTATCGGAGGAAGTGGGGTGTTTAGGTTTGCTCGTGGCTATGCACTTGCCAACACGGTGAGATTTAATCTAAGAAACGGTGATGCAGTGATTCGGTATAATGTAACTATTATGCATGGTTAATAAAGTTGATCTGAAGTATCCCACATTGTGATGTAGTGTCTGTGAGATTGTGAACCCTAAGTTAATGTGCATTGGCTAAAGCATTATGTTTTTGAATTAATGAAAGTTCATAATTATATTAGATCCCTTGCTTTTTTTTAACTACTTACACATTCAAAGATTGAACGTTATAGATCTCGGTGCTTTACCAACCTCAAATTGACGCCACAATCTATCTTTTTTCATCTCACTCTTCACCACTTACATCACTCTCCCTCTCTTCACATCTTGTTCCCTTGTCCAACGGTTTTCTTAGCAAGATCTAACGGCTAAGGTCTGTGGATACCATTAGTGTTGTCCAAAAAAACTCGTGGCTTAGAGCTTGTTCGATACGCCTTGATTTGAAAGTGAGCAGAGACTCGATATGGCTTGGATACCTTTAACATATTTTTAAAAAGTTAGCTGCGACTCAATATGTTATAAAAAGCTTGCTCCATATGGCTTGGATACATTTAATATACTTTTAAAAAGTGAGCCGAGACTCGAGATGTTATAGAAAGTGGTTATTATTTGCAAGTATTTAGGTGTGTAGTTGGATATCTAGCATTCACATTGAATTCTTTATTCCTATCTATATAAATATATAATTAAACTAAAAATCATTACTTTTTCTCTCTACTTTTTAATTAAATACGTAATATGTTTATACTTTTATCATTACACTAGAATTACCACCCGCCGCAATGCGGCGGGGATTCTTTAGTTATATATCGTATTAGATAAAATACAAATGTTTCTTACATGACCACCAGCATGTGTGTAAAACATAGAAAAGAATAACTAAGTCGATTTCTGTTGGTGCACTTGTGTCTGTACTTTGTCTGTATTCGGTCTGTATGTAACGGTGTCCTGATTTGTGTTGTAAGTTGACCAAGTCAACCATCCTCCGGTTTGACTTGGACAACAGTTTGTATATTGAAAGATGTTCTGATCGAAGGATGATATAGAGATCGAAGGATGATTTGGATCCTTCGATCTCATCGAAAGATATGCTTCGAATGATAAACCTCGAAAGACTATCCTTCGAGGTCCTTGCTAATCCTTCGAAAGCATTGTATCCGAAAGATGATCCTTCGGACCATCTTTCGGATCCTTCGAGCAGACCTGCTGTGTATGGGTATATATACCCATGCAGTGTATGTGTGAGTTAGTTCTGAAGTTCTGCCATTTGCACACCCGAGAGATAGAGAGCTTTGAGAGCATTCTGTCCAGGACTCACACACACACACTTAGAGAGTTTATAGAACATTTCTGTAAACATTGAGCTTGTAACCGAACCCTCATTGCATTAATACAAGTTGTGTTAATCGGTGAACTTGTGTGTTTGTTTCTCTACTTGCTACTAACTCGGTTTGCTTGCTAGCTTGGATTCCGCACTCGCTAGTAGGTTTGTATAACAAGGTTTAGGTTCGTAATCCTCCGCGAAAAGGGACCTACAAGTGGTATCAGAGCTTGGCTCTTTACCTTGTTTAAAACCGGGTTTTTACAAGTTGTGGTGTGTTGAAACACTTGGTTTTGCACCTGTTTTTACTTAGCTTCTTGCACTTTCTTTGAGTAAAAACGTGTCTAAACTAACCGGGAGTGTTTAAAGTTGGGTTGGGTAACTTGAAAACTTGTTTTTGAGTAACTTTGTGTTTTCCGGCGAAAGCTCCGGTTAAACTTCCGGTGACTGGTTTGAAGATAAGATTATCCATTTTTGGCATAGTTTATTTCAAATCTTGGTTGGTAAGATTGTTGTCAGCCTGCCATACCCTTTTGCCGAAAGTTGACTTACCAACCAATCACCTTTTCACCAACCCGTCATATCTGTGTCAGTGTGTCAGTGCTCATTCGAAAGATATCCTTCGACATCGAAAGATATCCTTCGACATCGAAAGACAATCCTTCGATCAGTGACAGCTCGATAGATAAACATCTTTCGAGTAGTCCTTCGAAGTTCGAAACATATCTTTCGATCAGGGAATCTTTTCGAAAGATAGTTGTTTTATCTCGAAAGATAAGGATCTTTCAAGTGTGAATCTTTCGAGATTTTGGGTCTTTCGAAGCCAGTGCTCGAAAGTCAACAGTGATCCTTCGAACACTGTTGATCATTCGAACAAGTGTGATCCTTCGGAAGTTAGCTATTCGAAAGATAAGTGTCCGAAAGATAGGGATTTGACTCGAAAGATAAGGATCTTTCAAAAGGGAATCCTTCGAGTTCTTGAATCTTTCGAAATTATTGTTCAAGACTCAACAGTAACCTTTCGAGTACTGTTGATCCTTCGAACAGTAGTTGATCTTTCGATTGTGGTCTGTTTATTGTTAACAAGTTTCTGTGATTTCAGATCTTTCGAACAGGATCGTTCGGCTGTGTGATCTCTCGGATTATTCACTTAGCATTTATTTTGTTTATCAATCATGAATCCGAGTTGGTGGAATCCTGCTCCTGATAGTGGTAAATATACAAGTTCAGGAGTTACTCCCTCATGGTGGGGTACACCTGCTCCTGATAGTGGAAAGTACACGTGTACAAGTCTATCACCATCATGGGCCGAATCTCCAGTATCTACATCTTCACAAGCAAATGCTTTACCATCAAATCAATGGGCATTAGTAACGGGTCAAACTCCGAGTGTACAAAGTATCTTATTAAGCGAAAGCGAAACAGGAAGTTTGAATCGACCCCCAAAACTGATGAGTTTGAATGAATATCCAGGATGGGCTGAGAGGTTTAAAACATATGTTCTTGGTAAAAATACGGAACTGTGGATACGTTTCACCACAGATTTCGATCAAGCCATAGAGGTTGCTGCTTCAGAGACTGCGTCATTTGCTGATCTTCCCGAAGATAAAAAGAAAACGTATGATCTGGAAAAGAAAGCATACGCCATTCTCACCCAGGCTTTGAGCAAGGATATTTATCACCAGTTTGTCAGCTTCAAGACAACTAAGAAGTTGTGGGACGGGTTGAAAACAAGAGGAGTAGGGAATGAAGCAACACGTCAGCTGCGTCATGATCTACTCAAGAAAGAATTTGACAGCTTCGCTTGCATGGATAAGGAGTCTCTGGGAGACATGACAAGTCGTTTCTATCATCTGCTTACTGAGTTGAACAATTTTGGAGTTACAACAACTCAAGCAGAGGTGGTAAAGAAGTTTGCTGATGCCTTACCTCCTCAATGGAGTAGTTTCTTGGAAATCCTTAAGTATAACAGAGCGTTGAGAACTACAAGTTTTAACGACTTCGTGCAGCTTTTGGAAAACAAGGATCAGGAGGAAACCTTGAAGGCGAAGAGAGTTCCATTGCCACAGAATCCAGAAGTGTATTATGGAACTTCCAGCTCTTCGTCTGCAAGAACTGGTTCACATGCTCCAATTCAAACGGCGTTTGTCACAAGTACAGATTGTTTTGGCAATCCAATACAAGTTCCTGTTAAGCCGCCTCCCACCACAGACATATTTGGAAATCCAATCCAACCACCTCCACCTCCTCCTGCTCAACAACAACGTGCATGTTATGGAGGAACATCATCTGCTGGTCAACAATCAAAGCCAAATACAGTACAGCTCGACACTTCAAGCTTTTCCAAAGTCAGTGTAGAAGTAGCCAAGGAACACATGGAGCTACTTAACACAATAGTGAGCGCGTACTGTGGGTTGATAGAAGGTCAGATTGGTAACATTAATCTGACACAGGAAGACTATCGGCAGATAGATAAAGAAGAGATGGACTTGATGGATATCAAGTGGGCCTTTGCTAGTGCTGTGAGAAGAGCAAAGGATTGGATGGAAAGTACTGGCAGAACCAGCTTGGAAAGTAAGAGAGACACCAAGTATGGTTTCGATAAACAAGCAGTAAGGTGCTTCAACTGTGGTGAACGGGGTCACTTCAAGAGGGAATGTGCAAAGCCAGCACAGCATGGAAACCAGAACCCCTTCAGAAACCAGGGCAACCAGCAGAACCAGAACAGAAATAATGAACGTACATTAGTGCCTGTCAACAATCAAGCCAACCGGGCACTTGTAGTTCAGATGGATGAAGGTTGTGACTGGTCAATCCAGTTTGGTGGTGATGCTCCTAATGGTACAGCTTGCTTTGCTAGAGTTGTGAAGGATGTAGTTAACACCAGTGGTGGAGAATCTTCCGCCAGTGGTGGGGAATCTTCTGAGGATGAAGACTCTTCTGGGTACAGCAGGAGTGTTGATGAAGATTCATCTGGGTCAGGCGATGAGAATGTGGGTGAGACATCTGGTGTCTCGAATGATGTTGACTTTGATGAACTTTTGGAGGAAGCTGCAGCAGAAACTCAAAGAAGATCTGTTCTGATGGATCAAGCTGCTTGTACTTCGTCTTCTCTCCATTCAGCCTTTATGGCTAATGTCGACAGTTCTTCAAGTCAGGTATGTGTCGATGAACCCATTGCTGTAAACTGTGATAACTGTGATAGCTTGCAGGCTAAATGTGCTGAGTTAGAGGCAAACATGTCTGAGTTGCAAGCCAAACATGATGCTTTACAAGCTAGTTTGTTTGACTTGCAAGACAAACATGATTCCTTGAATGATGAGTGGTGTGCATTGCAAAGCAAACATGAGGCTTTGCAAGAAAAATATGATGTGACATTCATCCACAATCAGAAGTTGACTGTGGATCTTTCAAAATGCACAGAAGCCAATATGTTTTATGAAAACCATGAAAAAGAATTTAAGTCAATGATTGAGACTTTAAAGAAAGATAAAACTGAATTGACTAAAATGGTTTCCAGAAAACAAACGGACATTAATTTGTATATATCTCGCCTTGAGATGATGCAAAAGGAAATGGCTTGTGTCAAAACTGAAAGTGATGCGATCCAGCTTAAGCTAGACAGTTATTTGAGCTCTAGCTATGTGTTGGATCACATCATTGACGTTCAGAAAGAAAAACGGGATGTCACATGCATAGGATACAAAAAATGTCCACCACCAGTCAGACACAATTATGATGCCATGCCTGATGAGGAGGATAGAGTGTTCTTCGAACCATCTGTTCCTCTTGATGTGAAGGAGTTTGCAGCAGGACTCGGATACCAGAAAGAAGTATCCTCAGATTCGGATGTGTCAGCAGATACATCTGTAACTGCTGAACAGAAACAGGATCCTCCAGTTGAGGTTGAGGATGCTGATTCTTCAGATGATGAATCTGATGATGCTGCTCCAGCAAAGTCTGATGCGGTAGTCAAAAATGAGGACATACCTCTTGAGAATCACATTCTATGTGATCCCCCTGCCACACCCGCTAAGACTGTTGCAACTGAGTCCTCGTCTGAGAAGGAGTCGGAGAGTGTGACCTTGCTGTACACTTTGGTTGGTGATGATAAAATTTACTCAGACAAAGATTTTCCTATTAAGAACGTTAATCAATCCTTAATCGATAAAGTCTTTGAAAATTCGACAAGTAAGTTTCTGGGGAAGAAAGGACCACATGTTACAGTTACACAGTGTCCTCCAATCCCAAGGGCTGAAGTTCGAAAACAATTTGGCAACAAGAAATTACCAGCAATGCCAAAACAGCAAAATCACACCAAGCCCAAAGGAAAGGCACCGGCTCAAGTCCAGAAGAAGCCGAATCAAAAGAAGAAGAAAAATGTTAACTTTGTGAAATCGACGGG
This sequence comes from Helianthus annuus, assembly GCF_002127325.2. NCBI lineage: Eukaryota > Viridiplantae > Streptophyta > Magnoliopsida > Asterales > Asteraceae > Helianthus > Helianthus annuus. Next base: position 95,387,674 of record NC_035433.2, read on the forward strand.
AACGGACAAAATTGAAACGTTTGAAAATAAATCTAACTTAGATTTTGTCAAGAAAGCTACTGTTTTGAAAAGAAATGAACAAAACAGTTCACAGCCTAGTACCTCGGGTTCACAAAGTTCAACATCATCGGCTAAGAGAACACATGATTCTTCGAAGTATGTTGAACGAAGATCATGTTTTGAGTGTGGAACCATTGGGCATATAATTCGAAATTGCCCTTATCTTCATAAGCAGAAAGAAAAGGTTGATGCTCCCCGTGATCACAATGACCGTAAGCGATCTGCTTCTGTCAGACAAGATCCCCGCCTTGTAAAAGAAAGGGAAAAGAAGCAGAAACGCCAACAGGTCAAAAAGATTGAAAAAGCAATTAAAACCGATGTGGTTCAAAAACAATCTGTTTCTGTAAAATCAGCAAATTCAAAAACTTCAAACTGTAATGAAGTTAAAATCTTAAAGAATGACACTGATAAAACAAAACAGACATGGAAACCTAAATCGGTTACTAAATCAGGGGGACCATCACAATTTACAAACCATCAAAGACAAGAAGTTATTGTCATTGATGAAAATGGAAGACCCAAGACCACAATGGCTTGGGTCCCTCTCTCCAACTAATCTCTGAATGAGTGTGCAGGAAGTTCCAGGAGGAACTATTGATAGTCTTAGGATTGTTGATAGTGGAATGTCCTTGCACAAGATAGGTGACAGAAGAAATTGTTGCCTTTGATGGAGAGAGAGGAAAGAAAAAGAAAATGTGGCTGAATGAAGTTGCAAAATTCGACCAAATGAAGAACGTGCCAAAAACTTGGTCATTCTGGTTTTTGATCGGGTCCACAGGAACGAATGAAGTGAAATGTGTGTCGATGCCTTGGCGTGGATTGAACATCAGCACACCATTTCTGAAAGAGAAAGTCAAAGACCTTCGCTGGTGAAATGTGGAAGACCAGCCGGACCCGGAGGTTTATGAGCTTGTTGCTGTCAAGAGATTTCTCAGTAGCTGCACATTCGACCTTGAAGTTCACACCGGGTGAATATTAAGTTGGGGGAGTGCTTAGATTCCTTGCAACGCACGGAACAGTTGCAGGATACGCCTTTAAATTCTTAATCTCTCCTATACTTGTCGATATTTAAGCTACTTTGTGAACTATTATTATCTCGAACAGCACTCTTTGACCTGACACGTTGATCTCGGATATCACCTCACACGTGATTGTTTCAATATGAAACTCATCAATGTTGTCATGGTCCGCACCGCTTACCGACATGCCAACTCACTTTTCCAAAATTTGTTAAACCTTTTCTGATAAAACTTAATTTTGGTAAACGGCATTAAGGTCAAGCACAAGAGTAAACCAACATCGGAAAATCATTTTTGTAAATATCTTTGTGTTTTTAAATTTATCTTAGTTTATTGATTTTAGGGGGAGTAAATCCAAAAATCTGAAAATCCAAAAACATCGAAAAATTTCAAAAACACAAAAACAATAGAAAACCAAAAATGAGTTTCCTGGCGAGCAAAAGAGAAAATGATAGTACATCAGTGGTCTATCCAAACCTCTTTAAACCTTAAATGCAAAACGATAAGCAGCTCTATATAAGATGTATCGGTAGGCTCACAATCATTTTAAAGTGTGCAGGGTGATATAAATCTTAATCGACTGAAGACCAGGTGGGAACCATTCATTGGCATATGGTCTTAGTACCGAAATTTCGTTTGATAGATTGCCGAGGTTCTGAGATATTCGGTCTTTATGCTGCTTATCATCTGGGTATCATGGTTGTATCTTTTACCGAAAAATAACGGGGACGCAAGTCTAGATCTTCCATGATACTATACATACGTGTACATATTACATACTGCATTCGACCTCAATAAGTGATAAACAATCACATGTCCAAACAAATAAGTGATAAAATATCACATTTATCCGGGTGTCAAGTTCGTCTCTCTGCTGTACGGAAGTACTGACCTGTTCACGGACTTGCACCTGTGCCCTCATACATACGAAAATCAAGTTCCTCATCAATAAGTGATTATATCACATAGGGCTTGTTTTCAAATCAAAATAAGTGAGTATCTCACAAATTTATACGGTCAAACAGATGATAATCGGTATACTCACCGGTAAGATGAACTCTCGTGCATACCTTGATACGGGAATGTGTCGTGATGTGGATGAACACCGGTCGGTAAGTATAAATCATACATTAACGTATCCCCTCGCCATGATTACATCTGATAAGTTGAGCTTAAGTGGACAACAATACCGATAATTGTTATAGGATGCTTATCTTAATGTTAACTAACTGAACAACAAGAGTGTTTTGGCATGACCGTACACTGATATGATTCTCTTACCCTCGAAACTCACAAAAAGAAAGTCTGTATATATTTATTTACTGCTTAACTTTTATTATTTCTTTTAAACAGTTTCGTCGTTTGGTGCATATCAGCACGACATTAGCGGTGATGTCGTTTGATAACACTCAAAGGATTTTAAATTGTTGTCTTTTACTTTCAAAAATACCAAAAAGATTTTAGGTGTGTTTTAATATAAACTTTATAAAAGCCAAAAAGATTTTATTTCTGCTTTATTTTCGATCGTACGATGTTGGAGCTCAAGTCTTCGTTACCTGAAACCTGACTGAAAACCTAACTGACTAAATCTTCATAAACGGTCAAAAATTTGCATGTTTGAAAGTTAAAAAAAAAAAAAATCTAAAATTGACAAATTTAAACTTTCAAACTGTCGGACGGTGTTTGTTTGTGACATGGTCATTCGTGTGTCACTTGTTTATACTATATTCCAAGCAGTTGTTCTCATTACGCGTTTAGATTTCTTGCATGTGCAGATTCTAAAGGCTAGGAGAACATGGTCGATGACAAGCTCTGGAATGAAGACACGACGAGAAGGCGCTCAAAAGATGAAGATGATCGAGTTGCCGCTGGCCATCATCAACACCACAAGGATCTCACTTCATAAAGATAAAGTCTTTTCACGAGCATAACTCAAGGGGGAGCTTATGTTAAGGGGGAGTTTGTCAACACACTTCCTACATGATACGGGTAGTTTGTTGATACACTCTCTGCTTTCAAGACGTGAAGACTTTGAAGATCCTCCGACATTGAAGACTTGAAAGGACATCAGAGTTTTGGTAACTCGAAGACCAAAGACCGTCGAAGTTCGAGACGAGTCTACAACTATAGAAGATAAAGACAAAGCTACAGCCAAGGGGGAGTTTGTTGGTGCACTTGTGTCTGTACTTTGTCTGTATTCGGTCTGTATGTAACGGTGTCCTGATTTGTGTTGTAAGTTGACCAAGTCAACCATCCTCCGGTTTGACTTGGACAACAGTTTGTATATTGAAAGATGTTCTGATCGAAGGATGATATAGAGATCGAAGGATGATTTGGATCCTTCGATCTCATCGAAAGATATGCTTCGAATGATAAACCTCGAAAGACTATCCTTCGAGGTCCTTGCTAATCCTTCGAAAGCATTGTATCCGAAAGATGATCCTTCGGACCATCTTTCGGATCCTTCGAGCAGACCTGCTGTGTATGGGTATATATACCCATGCAGTGTATGTGTGAGTTAGTTCTGAAGTTCTGCCATTTGCACACCCGAGAGATAGAGAGCTTTGAGAGCATTCTGTCCAGGACTCACACACACACACTTAGAGAGTTTATAGAACATTTCTGTAAACATTGAGCTTGTAACCGAACCCTCATTGCATTAATACAAGTTGTGTTAATCGGTGAACTTGTGTGTTTGTTTCTCTACTTGCTACTAACTCGGTTTGCTTGCTAGCTTGGATTCCGCACTCGCTAGTAGGTTTGTATAACAAGGTTTAGGTTCGTAATCCTCCGCGAAAAGGGACCTACAATTTCTGACCTGCACGTTGCGACAGACTTTTCAAACGGGAAAAATAGACGCGCTGCGATAGGCTTGTCAAACGGGAAAAGTAGATGAAAAAACATTGAACCCCACACGCACATTGCGACGTGCTAACTCGGAAACTTTAGAACGAAACGTTAAACGGAAAACTTACGAAAGATGAAAAGTCCAAGAGATCAAAATTGAAAGTAAAAAAGTGTTGGGGTTAAATCGTAAAAGATGAAAAATTTGTGTTAAAAGCAAAAAAAATCAAAGGGGTTAAATGCAAAAGATGAAAACTTTAGAATTAAAAGGGAAATATCAAATTAATCAAAGGGTTCAATTATTTAAGATTGAAACTTTAAAACTAATTTGCCAAATATGTAAACTTTAGAGTTAGAAATGAAAATTTCAAAATTATTTTTGAAAAACTCCCAAAGCATCATGTACAATACATATATGCATAAGTAACTTGCTAATTTATAGTATTTAAATTTAAATATTAAAAGAAATATATTAAACAAATATAAATAAAATTTATGAGGTTGAAGGAGGGAATGCCATATGGCATTATTTGTAGTCTTTTATTAATATTTAGATTTTCAATCTTTTTCACTAACATCCACTTTCAAAAATATTAAAAAAATTATAAGGGGGTGAACATCGTTCCCATATATTTATAGATGAATAGTATTTCCCACTCATATAAATATAAGAAATTCACTATGAATGCTTTCACATATTTGGGGATTAATTAGTATGCTAATTAAGTTATATTGTATTTTATTGAAATTTTAAACTTATTTTGTACTCCGGTGAATTTGATTTTGGCTGTTTGACCTTATTTTGGATATATATTTTTTTAAACTATGGAACGATATTTTAAACTTATTAAATTTTGAAAGTTATGTATTTTTTTTTAAATTCGAGCCTAACCAAGCCGTGCCGAGCTAGCTCGTTTGAAAACCAAGCTGAACTCGAGCTTTGATTTTCAGCTCGTTTTCAATTCCGTGCTAAGCCGACTCGGTTTCCAATCGAGCCGAGCTCGAGCTTACCCCTTACTCGGCTCGTGAGTAGCCCTAGATACCATCAACCACCTCCCAAAACTCAAGTTTAACCACATTGTGAATATGCACGCCTCAACATCCATTCAATCATTTTAAAACTAATGCAAGCGCTCACCAAACTTGAAGATTATGACAACCCTTACATTTTGTATCCATTTCGATTTCATAAACACGGTAAACAAAATAAATGGGTAAATTACAATTTTCGTTCTTTATGTTTGTATCGAATTGCAATGGGTGTACTTTAACTTCAATAATTACAGTCACAATCCTTTATTTGTAAAACATATTACACTCTAAGTCCTTTGACCCTAACTTGGTTAAAATTTTCAGTTAAATATAGCATGTGTCTTGCACAAAAGGGTAATTTGGTACTTTTACTTAATTATTAAAAATATATTTAAAAAAATAACACAACAAGAATTTGAAATAATTAAAAAACTAAACACTAAAATTTCATAACAATAAGTAAATCTCATATCATAGCAACAATTAACAAATCCTATATAACTATCTAACATTAACATGAAATCTCTCTCTACTTTTTTTTGCTTTTCCCCTTCAATTTTCATTTGCACCCGTCCCCTCAAAAATCTATTTTATCCTTTCTATTTTTTCCACCAACTTCAAGTTCACTTCCAATAATGATTCAAAATCATAAACATTTCAACAAATGCAAGTGGATTTTTGTATAAATGATACAAACCTTTATTTTCTCTGGATTATTTATCTCTCTAAAATAATAATCCATAACGCATTTCAACCACAACTCACCTCTCTCTTTCACAACCCTATTTTCTTCCTTTCTAAAAATCGGAACTTTTACCATATCCACCACCTAAAAGAACAGATCTTAAAGATGGGGGATGGGAGGCGGTGGCTAAAAGTCGGATCTAAGTGAGCGTGGTTTAGCCGGAGATCGGAGGCGGTGGTGATGGGTGAACAGATCTGATCGCGACGACGGGGCGGTTGTTGTAGTGTCCGGCGATGGTGTGGTGGTGGGGTGGGATTTCGTGTTGGTGGTGGTGGATCTGAATCGGAAGACAAGGGTGGTGGAGAAAGGTTGGAGTTATTGGATTCAAGCTTTTTTGTAAGTTAGAACAAATAATGGCTTGTTAATTTTGTGAATCTAAATAGGAGTTATTTCCTTGGTTACCTGTAGATGAGATTATTGCAATTAGTTTGTTTAAGAGAGAAATGGGTGGTGGTGGGGGTTGGTTGAAGAAAGAGGGAGAGAGGAGAGATAGATAGATGCATTTTTGTTTATATATATATATATATATATATATATATATATATATATATATTTTGCTAAATCTGACTTCTTTTATTGTTTAAATTTATTTTAGATAAATAAATGAGTAAAATTGCTGATCCACCCTTATGTGCAAGGCATATGCCATACTTAACTTAGGGCCAAACGACGTAGAGTGTAATGAGTTTTACAAACAAAGGAGTGTGAGTGTAATAATTGAAGTTAAAGGGCATACATTGCAAACTAATACAAACATAAATGATGAAAAATGTAGTTTACCCCAAAATAACCCTATTCATATGTTTAACCACATTGTGAATATGCACATACCTTAACCGACCTATTTTCACTGAATCCTACAACTTTTTTCATGAACCTGTCTTTAATCTTTGATTTTGTTAAAAATCAAATAAACAACAAGTGGTATTAGAGCCACAAGTGTCATCCATGTCTTATACTACTTTCGAGTATCATTCCATCTGCAAGATGAAGTCGCCGACCCCCTTGCTTCTCTATTGACAATGAACGTTGATGGCTTTGTGTAACACCTCATAAATTCGTGTTGAATAATACAATGACAGGTGTATACTCTCAATTATGTCTAAAAGTTGGACGAGAGGGACTAATTTTGTCAAAATTTGAAATATGAATGTGGAGGGACTAAAGGTGTCAACACGCCAATTTAAGGCCTCTGAGTGACCCTTTGCGGACCGTATAGCTTTATGCTTACAGACCGCAAGCATGTTTTAATGTTGTTTTTGGGCATCGTATACGGACCGCAAAGCTTCATAGCTTATGGTCCGTAAGAATTTGAAAACCAGGGGCGCCAAGGAGGCTTGCGGACCGTAAGCCTAAAGGCCATACAGTCCGTAAGCACTGCAGCTGGCAGTTTTTGTTTGGGAGCCAAGGCATTCTTCCCTTGTGCCACTTATCTCGCGAATATGAGCTCTTGTGCAGCTCATGCCACGTCCATGGACACATGCTATGATCTCTTAACACCCCTGGACACCTGGATTGATTCGTTGCCTCTCCTCCAAGTATAAATAGAAAGCTAATCTTACATTCTTACTTGCTCATTCTTCATATTTCTTCTCTACTCTCTATCTGGAAGTTTCTGGTCATAAAGGAGCATCCCTCTGAGTTCCAAACATTCTAAGGATCACTTGTAAGTGTTCCTTTCCAACTCTTTTCGTTTTATAGGCTTTTAATAGTCAAAAGTCAAGCAAATTGACTTTTGCTTTGACTTTCGGTTTAGATCATTATGGTCTAGCCATTGTTCGAATTAAACATGGCTATGTGATCGTAATAAGGTAGGTGTTAATCCCTTAAAAAGGCACCTCCTGGAAATTGTAACGACTATCTCAATTTAATCAGGATTTTAATAATAAGATACACATTTTAAATTGCTAAAAATGTGACTTTACAAAAACTTGTCATACTAACATTCCCATATGTTTACAACATTTCGAAAACATGTTTATAAATGTTTACATAATTCACTTTTAGCAAAACAACTCAAGATTTGACGCGGAAGCTTCATTTAACGTGTGTTCGGTTCTTGCTCGCCACTTGATCTTCATCCGGGACTCTCGACATTCACCTATGATCAAAACCAACTTAGAAGTCAGTTTTGATAGTTAAATAACAAGTACAACAAGAAAATTGGGTCAAATAATCGAAATAAACCAAAAAAACATAATTTTCAGCGTTTTAGGCCGTCGCCACGCGCGACGGCAAAAGGGCCTGGCCGTGGCGCGACACCACGGTCTTGTTTCGACAGAATGTTGATGCTGGTGCTGCATAATTCCCAGCACAACTCGATTTCACGGAAACGAGCATAACTCTCTCGTTTTTAATCCGTTTTACCCGATTATTTTTCCTACGCGCTCGTAATTTAATTCTCCATCTTATGGAGTTAAAATCCAGCATCCGGATTAACAAAATTTCAGACTTTTAAGTCTTCGACTTATTACCCTTTTTACCAAATTTTGACCCGTTCGTGATTTTATCAAACAAACATGTTTATTTGTTCCACAAACTCATGAGATTCATAATTTCAATATTTCCTATCATATTAATCATAATTCACAGGTTTCTTACTTAATTAAAATCCGTTTACGCTCAAGTGCTTATTTTGACCCATTAAGGGTATTTAAGCACTTTAAAGCTTAAAATCGCTTTCCTTCATTTCTAGCATCATATTTCTACATTTCTTATCAAGTAATCTTCCACCACAACTATATGGGTGGTGGATTTAATGTGGATATCTATATGTTCCTAGTTTTACCCCTTAGATTATCGTTTTACGTCAAAGACTCATATAAAGTCATTCGACCCAAGAATCTACATCTTTCACTTTCTATACTTATTCCGAGTATTTATTTAATCTATTGACTTGTTTTTAAACAACCTTTTAAAGTCGTTTGCCTGATATACCTATCAAGGGCATTTTTGTCAACTTTGCTCAATCCTTTACAACAAAGGACTTTATTGAACCTTTAACCAATCCACTCACTTAACTTGAATTCTAAACACACATACCTGACTCGGATCAATATATTGACCCGTTTCGATACCTTGCCTTAGTAGCCGCTAGGCAATATCAATGTACATATCCATCTGATATTTAATCCTATAATCATATAGCTCAACAAACCATTAGTCGATATTGTCAAAGGGTGATAATTTCACCTTTTGACCCGTTTGGTCTAAAGGACATGAAACTCTATGAGATGATATTTATTACCATCTTTTCCACACGACTAATTCCGGTTTACACCATATAGTCGTTTTACTTGTAAATCGTCAATTGATTTCCTTGACCCATTATAACCCACGCTATGACGTATCTTTCCCCAAACTAACGGTTATTGTCAATAAGTGACTAAAGTACCATTTTACCCTTATTATTTTGCATTGGTTTACCATACAAGGTAATTATTAAAAACTCGTTATCTTTTAGTCATTTCATGACTATTTAACCATATTAGCTCCTTTTTATCCATTCAACATGTTTATGACCATTATCTTTTGTTCCGGACCGTACTTGTCGTGTCGGAACATCATAATTTAAATAAGACTTATCATTCATAACCTATAAAATCATTAGGTATTAAATAATTATAGTGTAAGCTTTACTTACCTTGCATCCGAAACACGCTTTTCCTTCACACTTGCTTCGTTTGACCCGCTTCCTTTCCAAGCCTCCACCTAGCTTGTCAAGCGTCAAACTATTATCATAATTCGTAAGACGGTTAGATTAGTCATCATTAATTATGACTATTCCATCTTACGGATTTTACATCAAAATTCACCATTTGATTTCATTTTGGTCAGTTTGACTTTTAAAGGTCAAACTGCTTATTAGCATAAGTGATTATATTATAAAACTCAACAATTGATTTAAGCACTTTGTCAAGTATCCGATAGGCATTATTCTTACGCCACCGTTTTAACTACTTTTCAAGTCTAAGTTCATGCTATTATTAACACCAATTTAACTTAGCTCTTGATTATCAAAGTTAATTATTCATTTGTTAAGCAAGAACTAAAGGTTTCTATCTACATGTAAAATCCGTTTCATCATAGCATTAGACATTCATCCGAACATCTAATGTAATCAAGTTCTACATATTAATTAGTAGACATCATGATTCCAAACACCTATTTATATGAACAAAAACACTAATTTCATCATAATATACAAAACCCATTTCAAGTCACATATGAGCATTCACTCGAACTTATAAATTGTTCAAGTATTTTGCTCCAACTATCAAATATGATGATTCTAAGCACATGCATATCATCATCTTTACTATTTAGTCAAAACCCACTTGGCTCATACTTGATTAATTGACTAATCACTAGTTTATGGCACAATTCTACAAGTTTGCATCTAGGGTTTGTTTCTAGACATAGAGTCAACCCAATATCAATCATATATACAATATTCATCACAGAAATTTCGATTTTTGGTGTTCATCATAAATTCAAAACATCACCAAATTACAAAATTTGACATACCTTGTGATCTCCTAGATTAGGTGATCACGAATTTAGTTAAAGCCCCAATTCTTAGCTTGATTTTCCCTTTGATTTTGAACAATTTTGTGAGTTTTAGGGTTTTGAAAGAACCCATCTTGTGCTCCTGATGTATTTCGACCAAACACACACACTCATGTGTGTGTTTTGGTGTTTTAAATCCTTTAATTAAAAACAACTTTCACACTTGTCCCTTTTTGGTCCCTCGTGTTTTATTTTGATCAAATGAAACTATAATTCACTATTTATAACTTAGTCACATATTACTAACAAGGTTAATTACTCCTAGTTAATTTAATGGGTTTGGGAAGTCATAACCCGTTTTACTTTAAGTCCCGTTAAATCGCGTCTTTTATCCATTTTATTTTCTTAAAAGCTCTCGTTCAGCTTTTATTTAATATTAGGATTATTATTTTTAAATCCTAATATTTACCGGGTTACTTTTACCACTAATGGTACTTTACTCGTCTTTTAGTACTAACGTAGTTTAATTACCAAATTTGTTTTCGGGGTGTTACAAGTCTACCCTCCTTAAAGAGGTTTCGTCCTCGAAACATTTTCTTACATAATTTATCGAGTTTAACTCCCTGCATTTGCTCTAGATAATCAGTTGAGCATTGCTCATATTTTAACCAAGTATTTACCAGAAAAGTATGGTAACATCTTTTTGGTTATTAATCATCTACGTATCTTATACGGCATAATGTAACTTGAAATAATGTAATCTCGTTATTTCCACCAGTTTAATTAACTTAGCAATATTCATCGCTCGACTCTAATGTGATTATACTTCACATTACACTTCTTGACCGTGATCACATCACGCCATGCCAAATTTTATATCAACTTTTTATTTTCAAAAGTATCACTTTTCGAATATATCATCTTGCAACTATCTGTGTCAAGACTTATATCTTTCATGCATACTATTTATATGTCTATCAGTATTCATATTTGTAAAAATGTTATTTCTTATCAAAACTGAAGTTTTAGTTTAGCATCTTCTCTTTAACTTTTGTCAATTATCCATACCGGGATATTGACAGTCCAAAATTTATTCTTTTGCAGTCTTTGTTTTATGCGAGGATTCTCAACTGATTCCCTCGCTTTGTCTAATTAACCCGTAGGTTTTATCACTTAGCCTTATGGGCTATCTTATTAGACTTTCACCTCTTTAATGTTGCTAAATCTCATCTTTCTCCTGAAAGTTTTCATTTCATTTTGCAGATCGTTTGGAAAAACTGAAGGAGAAAAGAGCTGCTAAAGAACAACAACAAATGAAATCTGAAGATGATGTTCAGAATGTTGAAAGTGTTGCTGAGAACATTACTGAAGAAGAAAAGGTGATTGAAGTTGTGAAAGCAATCGAGGTTGAGAAGATTGTTGAAGTTGTCAAGCCGTGCACAAAGTGTTTGGAAGCTTGCAAGGAATGTGCAGCAAAAGACGACATTATTGCTGAGTATGAGAAGAAGAAAGAGCAATTACTGTTCAACCTCAACTACGTAAAAGAATCGTACGATGTCTTGAACAAAACAGTAACAGGTCTCCAAAAGACAAACTCAGAAAGAGAACAAGCACTGACGATGATGAATGCAGTCATGATGTCAAAGCAAAAAGCCATAAATTTCTACATCGAAGAAAGTGCTAAATGGAAGCAAGAGTTGGAGACTGAGAAAATCGAGAGTAAGAGAATTAGACGTTTATTACAAAGTTATTCAAGTTCTGATTATCTCATTGATTGTATTTACCCAACTGTTGTAGGAATGGAAGCTTTTCAAGATGAGAAGCCAAAGAAGAAGAAAGATTGTGGTAAGAAACCGACTGTTAGCTATAACAAGTGTCCGCCTCCAATTTGGGAAGGGTATTCTCCTAGAAAGCCAAACGAGGAGCAATTGAAAAAAGCAGTCAATATAAAGCTAAAAACCGACACAACTGACGTTTTACCAGATAACATTGATGTCACGTTTACGTCATCCGATACTGATCATGAGTCTGAGTTAATAAAAAAGGTGGTCGATCAGGTGTTGGATACTGATGAGGAGTCTGAGTCAAAATCTGAGTCTGGAGGGTCAAGTTCGTCGGTCAACAGTTCAAAGTCGTCGGTCAAAAGGGCTTATAGTAAAGAATTTTTATTATCAAAAGCAAATTTGAATAATGAAACATTCGAAGTAGTTTATACTTTGAATGGTCCCGACAAATTATATTACAACAAAGAGTTCCCAATAATGAGTATTAAAACGGAATTGATTAACAAAACTTTCAAACTAATAGAGATTAATATTCCTAAATTGAAAGTTTTAAAAAATTTTGAAAAATCTAAAAAATATACTTCAAGAGTTCAACAACGGTTAAACAAGAAAAAAAGGTTACAATTCTGGTTCCGATTTTCAAAAGAAACCTAACCAAAATCGTAGCTACAAAAAGAAAGGTCTTGGTTTTATTCCACCAGAAAATTATAAAAATGATAAAAATTTTAAAACAAAAACAGAATTTGTGTCAGATGGAAGCTCAGATGAGGAACAAAAGAAACCATTATGGAGACAGTCAAATCAAGAGTTTCTTGCTGAAAGGAAGAAGAATGGAACTGAAATGTTTTATCAAAGAGAGACTCGAACCTGTTACAAGTGCAATGAAGCTAGTAGTTTTCAAATTTCCTTTGAAATGTGTTTGCATTTTAGGGGGAGTAGAAAATAGAAAATTTCAGAAAATCCAAAAACATTAGAAAATTTGAAAAACACAAAAACATGATAAAATTCAAAAATTGAGTTTCGTTGTAAAAAGAGGAAATGATAGTACATCAGTGGACTGTCACAACATGCTAAAGAAATGTAAAGATAAAATGTGATAAACAGTCTTACTGTGGATATGTCGGTAGGTTTTTACACATTTAGTAAATTGTGACGAGATATAAACTAAATTTCAAATTTGCTTGTTCTGTGGGTTAACACAAACTTGGATATATAGGTAACCCCTGAAATCTTGTTTGAAAGGTCCCTTATTCTGAGATACTAGGTCTTTATTCTCAGTGATATCTGGGGTATTATCTCGGGACTTCTGCTGTATGGAAATACTGACCTAGTCCCCGGATAATGCTTTCCGCAAAAGCTTGAAACATAGCTTCGCCATCAGCATGCTGATGAAACAATAAAATTGATAGTCGCTGCTGTTGAAATCTAAAAGATCCTCTAAAGGGGACACACCGAAAAGTCGAAGCCGTCATCTCTCTGCGTATACGGAAGTATCGACCTGAGCTCTCATGGCCCTCGCATATAACCCCTATACAGATATCAGCTGTGGTATATTCACCTGTAAGATTGAATATTGGGATCTGGATACGGGAGTATATTCAAGTAGCGAGACACACGAATAAGCTAGTATCTAAGACATTAATATCGTATCTCGGATCAATTGAACTTTGTGTGAGAATTTCAGTGGACAGATATACTGACAATCTAGGTGAATTGTTTTGAACTGAAAATGTAATCAAGCTTAACGGTGTTAGTGACATGTCTCATAAACTGATATGATCCTCTTACACAAACTCACAAAAATATGGTTTGTAAATATTTCATTTTTTCATTCTGTCTTTACAAGTGGTGTCATTTACGTTCCTTTAGAAAAATCTAAAAAGATTTTGGGTGTGTTTTAGCATAAAGTTTCAGAAAATTCAAAAAGATTTTCGACAACTGATGTTGGAAATCTGATTTTTAAAGTTCCAGGTGCTAAACATGATGACATTGTTGTGAGGGGGAGAGTGTCTAATTGTCAAAATATGTTTTTCAAATAATCAAGTGGTTCATCATAAGTGAATGATTTGAGGGAAAGTTGCAGTTGGTGCACTCAAGTTGTTAAATCTAGAAATCTTATTGCTGGGTTAAGAATGTGCAGGTTTAGTCAGGTTTGATCTTGGATCTGAAGATAGAGTACCAGGTTTCGATTCCTGAAGATCTCTGTTTAAGCCAGGCTGATTGATTCTGAGAACCTGTGAAGGCCAGACAACGATCCTGAAGATGTGCTGAAGAACAAAGGAATTCCAGCAAATCGAGAGGGGGAGTCTGAAGAGAGAGAGAGAAAAGCCCAGAGACTGATCAAGACTGAAGAGATGAAGACACAGCATGGTCGTGAATCGATGAGCGACTCCATCAACATCTGAGGGGGAGTCTGTTGGTGCACTACATCTGTTGATTTCGTCTTGGATCAAGTCAAACATTGCATTGTATAGATTAGGGCTCAATATATGAGAAAATAGGAGAATGTATGTGTTTTAGGAAGAGGTTTCGCTTATAGGGTCATTAGAGATAGGTTTCGCTTGGTTGAACATGAGGTTCCGCTTATATGTACACAGGAGGTTTCGCTCTTGTGGTGATGTACATATAAGCGAAACCTGAACACTATATAAACTCTTAAAGCGAAATCATTTGTAATTTTGACGATTTCCATACCGAGGTGCTGCCGGTGTGACGTTTGAGCTGTAATCCTTGTCAAATCAATAAAACAGTAGATTAAAGTGAAGAACAGCTATTTCTACCTATGTTTCTTGTTATTCCGCACCTGAAACATAGAAGAACGCCTCTGAACGACTCGTTCGGGTCAATCCTCGATCCTACATTAAAATACATGTTTGGTGTCAAGGCATCCTGCTTTTGTTTAAAATCATTTATTTTCGCGTTGGTATTTTCTTTGACCTTGACCGTAGTCTTAGGCTACATTCGTTTCCTTTCTGACAAATTTTCCGACCTTATGACTTCTCACGTCATTTATGCGTCGGTTTATCTTATGCTCACCATTATCTAGTTTATATACATTCGTATTTGATTATGTCCCATTACCGAGCTCATTATTCTTTTGCTTTTAACGCTACCATTATCCCGCTTGCGTTTACTCATGCCGTCCGGCATGATATTATATTCGACCCGTTCAACTTTAAAATAGTTGAACATAATTCATACAAAATTTCTATTTACATTATCTTGTCGTCTTTTAGTTATGACTCAAAACCCGAGTCTTTTAACTTTCTATCCGAGTTCCCGTTTCTCGGTCTACGCATGTGTTTAATTCTTACCCATCAACCGGGTGTTTAACCGAAGTCGTTATTATTGCAACCCTCCCGGTATGCATTAAGACCCCGCTTCATTTTTTTTATATTCCGACTTTGTCCTCAAGTTTGACGTTTTACAAAAACGGCCCGTTAAGAGGCATATTTGCATTTTCTGGGTTCGAGTGTACGTACACCCCTTCCCAGTGCATACCTTAATCGTTTTACATGTTTGCGTTCTCCAGGTTCGAGTGTAAGTACACCCCCTCCCAGTGCGTACTTTAATCGTTGTACATGTTTCTTTGTCCCTTCACTCGGGCTCATTATCCTAATATAATACGCTTCTGTCACTCGGCTGTGCGTTTACATTATTAACAATTATTTTGCTTATCTGATTCATTTGGGTACTTTTAATTTATCCCACTCACCCCGTCCTTACTACATCGGATGTAAGCATGTCCATCACAAGAAGTTCATGGTACCACATGCTCACCACTTACTTGGCCAGAGTAAGTGATCAATACCTGGTATACATGACCTTTTTATAATTTTCACATTACATCCCATGTAAGTATTGCCTCTATTTGTTTCTCTTGGAACTAATATCCCGGATAGATTTTCTATTTTTGTTTTTCCAAGTTTTTAATCTACATATGCAACTTTCAATCTCTACATATTTGTTATATATTACTATTTGTGCAATTAAATTTAAAATGTGCACCTGATAATGCTTTCCCTAACGGGCTTCTCTTGCCATTAGCCTTGTTTGCGATCGCTACGCGATTTAGGTCCTTGACGAGCCTACTCTTTGGACTGTTCCTCTATCAAATCCGCGATTTGTTAAACTCTCGCTATCATCATATGCGAGTGTCCTTCAACTAAAACATTTGCAACAATTAGTAATTTCGACATTAATGAATGCCCGTATTATAATACAAGGCTTTTCTACTATACGCATCAACGCGCGTAATTTCATTGACTATATCTACTCTATAACGTTTTTATTGGTATAACGTGTATTACACGATAACCATATGTGTTGTTCTCAACACTTTAATCATACTAAACCATTATTATACATGTACTTACCGGATTTGCGATCAAGCCTCGAACCGAACACACTTTACTCTTTAACCGTGAGCTCTGATTACCAACTTGTAATGACCGTCTCAATTTAATCAGGATTTTAATAATAAGATACACATTTTAAATTGCTAAAAATGTGACTTTACAAAAACTTGTCATACTAACATTCCCATATGTTTACAACATTTCGAAAACATGTTTATAAATGTTTACATAATTCACTTTTTACAAAACAACTCAAGATTTGACGCGGAAGCTTCATTTAACGTGTGTTCGGTTCTTGCTCGCCACTTGATCTTCATCCGGGACTCTCGACATTCACCTATCATCAAAACCAACTTAGAAGTCAGTTTTGATAGTTAAATAACAAGTACAACAAGAAAATTGGGTCAAATAATCGAAATAAACCAAAAAAACATAATTTTCAGCGTTTTAGGCCGTCGCCACGCGCGACGGCAAAAGGGCCTGGCCGTGGCGCGACGCCATGGTCTTGTTTCGACAGAATGTTGATGCTGGTGCTGCATAATTCACAGCACGACTCGATTTCATGGAAACGAGCACAACTCTCTCGTTTTTAATCCGTTTTACAAAATTTCAGACTTTTAAGTCTTCGACTTATTACCCTTTTTACCAAATTTTGACCCGTTCGTTGTTTTATCAAACAAACATGTTTATTTAATCTATAAACTCATGAGATTCATAATTTCAATATCTCCTATCATATTAATCATAATTCACAGGTTTCTTACTTAATTAAAACCCGTTTACGCTCAAGTGCTTATTTTGACCCATTAAGGGTATTTAAGCAATTTAAAGCTTAAAATCGCTTTCCTTCATTTCTAGCATCATATCCCCACATTTCTTATCAAGTAATCTTCCACCACAACTATATGGGTGGTGGATTTAATGTGGATATCTATATGTTCCTAGTTTTACCCCTTCGACCCAAGAATCTACATCTTTCACTTTCTATACTTACTCCGAGTATTTATTTAATCTATTGACTTGTTTCTAAACAACCTTTTAAAGTCGTTTGCCCGATATACCTATCAAGGGCATTTTTGTAAACTTTGCTCCATCCTTTACAACAAAGGACTTTATTGAACCTTTAACCAATCCACTCACTTAACTTGAATTCTAAACACACATACCTGACTCGGATCAATATATTGACCCTTTTCGATACATTGCCTTAGTAGCCGCTAGGAAATAGCAATGTACATATCCATCTGATATTTATTCCTATAATCATATAGCTCAAGAAACCATTGGTCGATATTGTCAAAGGGTGATAATTTCACCTTTTGACCCGTTTGGTCTAAAGGACATGAAACTCTATGAGATGATATTTATTACCATCTTATCCATACGACTAACTCCGGTTTACACCATATAGTCGTTTTACTTGTAAATCGTCAATTGATTTCCTTGACCCATTATAACCCACGCTATGACGTATCTTTCCCCAAACTAACGGTTATTGTCAACAAGTGACTAATGTACCATTTTACCCTTATTATTTTGCATTGGTTTACCATATAAGGTAATTATTAAAAACTCCTTATCTTTTAGTCATTTCATGACTATTTAACCATATTAGCTCCTTTTTATCCATTCAACATGTTTATGACCATTGTCTTTTGTTCCGGACCGCACTTGTCGTGTCGGAACATCATAATTTAAATAAGACTTATCATTCATTACCTATAAAAGCATTAGGTATTAAATAATTAGAGTGTAAGCTTTACTTACCTTGCATCCGAAACACGCTTTTCCTTCACACTTGCTTTGTTTGACCCGCGTCCTTTCCAAGGCTCCACCTAGCTTGTCAAGCGTCAAACTATCATCATAATTCGTAAGACGGTTAGATTAGTCATCATTAATTATGACTATTCCATCTTACGGATTTTACATCAAAATTCACCATTTGATTTCATTTTGGTTGTTTGACTTTTAAAGGTCAAACTGCCTATTAGCATAAGTGATTATATTATAAAACTCGACAATTCATTTAAGCACTTTGTCAAGTATCCGATAGGCATTATTCTTACGCCACCGTTTTAACTACTTTTCAAGTCTAAGTTCTTGCTATTATTAACACCAATTTAACTTAGCTCTTGATTATCAAAGTTAATTATTCATTTGTTAAGCAAGAACTAAAGGTTTCTATCTACATGTAAAACCCGTTTCATCATAGCATTAGACATTCATCCGAACATCTAATATAATCAAGTTCTACATATTAATTAGTAGACATCATGATTCCAAACACCTATTTATATGAACAAAAACACTAATTTCTCATAACATACAAAACCCATTTCAAGTCACATATGAGCATTCACTCGAACTTATAAATTATTCAAGTATTTTGCTCCAACTATCAAATATGATGATTCTAAGCACATGCATATCATCATCTTTACTATTTAGTCAAAACCCACTTGGCTCATACTTGATTAATCGACTAATCACTAGTTTATGGCACAATTCTACAAGTTTGCATCTAGGGTTTATTTCTAGACATAGATTCAACCCAATATCAATCATATATACAATATTCATCACAAAAATTTTGATTTTTGGTGTTCATCATAAATTCAAAACATCACCAAATTACAAAATTTGACATACCTTGTGATCTCCTAGCTTAGGTGATCACGAATTTAGTTAAATCCCTAATTCTTAGCTTGATTTCCCCTTTGATTTTGAGCAATTTTGTGAGTTTTAGGGTTTTGAAAGAACCCATCTTGTGCTCCTGATGTATTTCGACCAAACACACACTCATGTGTGTGTTTTGGTGTTTTAAATCCTTTAATTCAAAACAACTTTCACACTTGTCCCTTTTTGGTCCCGCGTGTTTTATTTTGATCAAATGAAACTATAATTCACTATTTATAACTTAGTCACATATTACTAACTAGGTTTATTATTCCTAGTTAATTTAATGGGTTCGGGAAGTCATAACCCGTTTTACTTTAAGTCCCGTTAAATCGCGTTTTTTATCCATTTTATTTTCTTAAAAGCTCTCGTTCAGCTTTTATTTAATATTAGGATTATTTGTTTAAATCCTAATATTTACCGGGTTACTTTTACCACTAACGGTACTTTACCCGTCTTTTAGTACTAACATAGTTTAATTACCAAATCTGTTTTCGGGGTGTTACAGAAATCATGTTAAATTTGTCAAATGACGGGTCAAAGTTAAGTTAATTAAAAAGTCAAAAGGCAGATTTTCGGAAACTTTATAAAAAAGTTGTAATTGTTTTAACTCATGTTTTTGACATTAAATCAATTGGTAACTAATATTAGAACTGTCACACCCTGGCTTTGCGGAAGCGTGGTTAATTTGGTGTGACTTCTTAATACCATAGCTTAACCATAACAAAGCTATTGAAAATAAAACCATGCAAGATCATCCATTTAATTAAGTTTTAAAACATAAGTAACACAACATTGTCTTAAGGCGTTGACTCATGCAACAGACACTACAACCTGATAACATAAAAACATTGTTTGAAAGACACAACACAAACATGAAATAAACGCAGTTTAAGGACTGTGACTCGTCCAGGTAAAAGTCACATCCCCTAAACTTGGATGACCTCGAAACTCTTATGTAGCGGGAAAACGTAGCATAACGCGCCAGATCTTTAGTTCCCTGAAATACATGTAAGTTGGAAAAATCAACAAAAATTGTTGAGCGAGTTCATGTGTAAGTGAGTAATAAAACCTTTGTATGTATAAAAATCCTGGTATGTAGCAAATAAGGAAAAAGAGATCACCAATGGTTTGCAAGGCCATTGATATGTGTGAAGTGCAAGTAGAAAGACTCAAACCTAGCGGATTTTGCATTGGGTACAAAGTCACCCCGAGGTCCGTTATGCTGGGCCTGGGGCTGGGCTCGCTACACCCAGATAGATCTACCGCTACTGTCCCTCGGTCCTACAATGAGGATTAATGGCCTCAAGTTGCGCCTACCCACTCACATGATCTAAGTAGTAACCCTCCTTACGCTAATCATACCATGTATAAAGTACTCGTAAATATAGTAACATGTATTTCACCCCCTCAGTTTAGAAAACTGAAAACAGTTAAGAGAAAAGGGGGACATGAACTCACAGTGGTGCGTCTCTATCAAGAAAATCTCCTGATCAATCTGCTGTGCGACGACCTACACGTACTAACTTCTATTAGACGGACGGCCGTGCCTTAGCTTAAGGTTTAATGTCTTTGGGAAATAGTTAGACAACTATTTCGTGTTTACACTTTGCAAATATTTGGTAAATATTTTCCATCCCAAGGATGGGGGCTTTAATACATGTGCATTTGTATATCTTCGAAATATATTATTAAGTCTCACTTAAAATATATTTAAATCCTTTCTCCAAAATATAAATATTTTTCCCAAAAATATTATATTTTATTACATATAATTTTTCCCAAAATAATACCTTTGTAAAAAATACGCGTTCACTAGAAATTTTCCGAAAATGCGTAATTTACGTTTAAAGATCGGGTGGTATTAATAATACCGTTGTAACTTAATATTTATTGTGAAGGCGTTCGTATTATTTTGGAATCGTTAATATTTGGTAATATTATTTTTACACTAAAAATAATATTTGCGTAGTTCACAAAATAATCATAAAAAATCTCACAAGTGTTGTTATGAAAAATATATATATATATCAAATATATATTTATCAAGTTTTATTTTGTGAAAATCCCACCTCCGACACTTAGAAATGTTGTAAATCAAATCGTGGCGAAATTTACATTTTCGAAAAACAAGTTAGAAATATATTTATAACACTTGTGATGAAAATATTTCCAAGTGTTAGGTTTTTGGAAAAATTTCGCCAGAGTTTCCCCTGTAACTGGAGGTGGCCACGCTTTCGAGCGTATCATTTTCTTTAAAATTCAAATCAACAATTTTCTCAATCAACAATAAACAATATTCAAACCATCAAACTAGTCAAAATAGATATAAATCGCAAAAATACATGAACTTGTGGTTTATCCAAAATAGGTAGTAACTTCCCATTACTTTTAGTGAATCTTTGGATAAATCAACTCGGTTTCTTAAGAGTCTCGTTTTTAAAGAAGTTACATCTTTACAACTTCTTGTCAAATACTACAAAAATAGTTCTTTTGTCAAAACTTTGTGTTACACAAGTGTCTACACACTTGTGTGTTTACAAAAATCACTCTTGTTCATGTAAAACCCGGTTTAGAAAATATGATTTCTTTTGACGCTTGGTCCTTTGAAAATACCACTTGTAGATCCGTAGATCTACTAGTTTACAAGTCTATTTCATAAGAAAGATTGTCTTTACACAAGTTCACGCTTGATATGCAGTAGTGTTCATCATTTAACCTCTTTCATACTTTAACATATTCTAGGTCATGTTTCACAGAAATGACTTAGCCGGGTTAGATGACGATCCGAGCTACTACTAGCATAGATCAACACTAAATAATCACCATAAAACAAGTCTCACAAGTTTTACACAACTCTATTGCCTTTATCCAACATGTTTATCATTTTAGTAAACTTTTAGTATGTAATCTTGTATGTTCATGATTTTTAACCGACAAAGTTCATTTTAACCACTTTAGAATAGATCAAGAAGGCGTTTGGAGTCACTTACTACTAGCTCGAGGCTAGGGAAGAAACTAGTCGAAAAACGAGTGGATAAAAGCAATGTATGTGACACCTGTGTCACTTCAGCCATCAAACGAATACCAAGCCAATGAAATATTGTATTTCATACTTGGGATTTGTATAAACACGTGTATCATTTGCACATATTGATTCTTGTTCGATTTCGGGCTTTAAATCACTTTCTGGAAGGTTATACGCGATCTGATTCGTAAATATAACCAGTTTAATGCAACAAACACTCCGGAATAGTGACATAGGCTTAACATACCCTAAATAACCTTTACATAACTTAGAAATAAGTTTTGGAAGGTTTGGTATGCCAAAATCAAGTTTATTCGCTTACAGGGACTAAATATGACAAACAGCGAAAGTATGCCAATTTGAACTGTAACGAACATTTCGAAACTTGACCATAAGTTAAACATACCCTAAATATCCTTTACATAGCTTAGAAATAGGCTTTGAGGTATTCGGTGTGCTAAAATAAACTTTTTGGTCATTCAGGGACTAAAAGCGTCAAAAAGTGCATAAGTTTGCACTTTCGCGCATAACTTACGTTCTGAATACTTCCGGACATCCAAAAATTTATGTAAGCATTAAAATATTATGTTTTAGTGTTTGGCATGAGAAAAATCCATTCGTCGCGCAATTTGGATCGTTTTTCGCGCTTATGCGCATTCCGTCGTAATTAAGCGAACACCGCGATCGTACGACCAAACGAACCGACATCCGAGATATTTTTGAGCATGTTTTGAGTTCCCTATACTTTAACTTCATTTTAGAGCCTTGAAATGAGGTTAACGGGGCTTAAACGTGTCAAAAATGGGCCGAAACGCATGTTTCTAAGCTGCAGGGACCAAAACTGACAAATTTGTCAAACTTTGCCCAGGCGGCCCCCGTGAGAATTCATGCATTCCTTAGGCGGGCCGCGTGAGATGCCCAGTTCAGCAAAAATTTCAATCCAGCTTGTTCCAGCTGTTTCCCTCTTGTGCAAATGGTTTTTAGCCTTCTATGGGCTGGTTTAGGAATGCCCAAGGTTTTCTAAATCAGTGGGTGCACTTGTACGGTCCAGATCGAAGCTCGGGATCCAAGAAACGATCCTAACGGCTCTTGTTTTCCTATAAATACCCATTGCCTTCACTTGCAAAAAACCCACACTTGAATTCTGAGGTTGTTCTCTAAGTTGGGGTGCTTTGACACTTCATACCTGAGAATACTCGGAATTCAATCTTGCGGGGACCCGTTGTAAGTATTCTTTCGTTCTTTTATTGCTTTTCGAGTCCGAAAGTCAAACCTTGTTTGACTTTCTGCATTGACCAGTTTATGGTCAATGCGAAGTTCGTTTGAACTTCATAACGTGAGCGTAATCACGATGGTTATAGTCCCTAGCGACTATACCTACTGATTACCACGTTATCTAGGCTCAGTGACGAGTCGTAGTTTCGGCCAAAATGCGTTTTCTCGCGTATTTTGTAACCAAACTACTCTAGGGTATTAAAACCGTTTGTTTTAATACCAAACCTGTTTTCTAACATTACTAAACATGTTCTAGCATGTTTAGCTCGTCGCTTTTAGATTTGTGCTTGTTTAGGGTCGTAAAGGTAAGCGATCTAATCAATCGCTTATGCTTACGAACCCGACCCATTTGGTCGATCATTAGGATCCGACCAAACACATTAGGTGACCATAGTTGTATAGGGAATAACCTTCCGAGGTTATACCTTATGGTCACGACGTTTAAGTAGTTCTATGATAAGTAGTTCTTATGCCTTAGGTAAATTACCAAAATGCCCTTTTTACGCATAAATTCATTTTAAGCATATGTAACTCAATTTTTAGTATCTAAACTGATTTAGCAACAATATTAAGTATGTTAAGGCACATCTTGCTTGTCATAGGGCTAGTTAGGCGTTTCGAACGCGTTTTACGCGAACGACGCGTTAAAGTAGCATAAGCTACCTAAACGGGTCGTAATGGGTCATAAGCACTAAGGTTAGGTTTCATTTTAGTATGTAGGCTTTGTTTAACCATATCATATGAGTTCCAATACTCATTTGGTTTACGAAACCTCATACTATCCAATCTCCCGATTTAGGTCCGGTTATTTATGTAGTTACCTATATAGGTGCCGTTTGATTCCGTGATCTTCTAGCTTTGCTTGGTGGTTATCCTAGGACTTCTAAGCAATCTTAAGTGAGTACATAGTCCCCTCTTTTACTATTTTCAAACATTTTGGGGTGAAACACATGTGCCTACTTGTACTTTCGTGCTTTTCATGTTTTCATACCATATACTTGCTATGTTCATTAGTACACTATTAGTACATTGATTTACATGACTTTTCTGCTTTGTATGTTACTTAGCATACTTAGCACATTGTTTTCACGTAACTGGTTTACATTTGGTATGACATTTGGTATGCATAAACGGTTCTTTACTACATTCATTAACATTAGCTACGCCGCTCGGTAGTAAGTAATGGTACCATAGGACTTGACAAATCCCGTTCCTGACATCCTGGGTTGGTGTGGATGTAAGGAATGACTGAATCCGTGAACATTTCACTTTGATAATCTTTGCTCCAAGGTTATCCTGCTGTCTCAAGGCTTGAATGTAATGCGTTAACTTACCACATAAATGTTTGTATCAATAAAACAAGTTTTCTACTTGCAAAACATAACTTTTTGATTTACTCAAAATACTTTGTTTTGGTTCATTCTTACTTATGGTTAAGTATTCTCATTTTGTTACTTACCATACATAACTTTTATTTACACATAACTACATAACTACATTTTGGGTTTTAAACATTGACAATGGTTTGGACAAGAACATTTGATGATTGGTTTGAACATGAACTATATGCTTTGGTGGTTTGTTTAAGTGATTTAAGTAACGATATGTGTGTAATATGATACAAGCATGGTGGATACGCCGATGGTACTTCCTATATATAAGTGCTTGTATTATATTACATGTCGTAGCGTTATTTGAATCATTCATTTGGATTTATACATTTTTACACAAATAACATATTTTTCACAAGACATTGTTTTACAAAACAGTTTGTTATATACAAACTCATTTTTTCTTGGTTATTCATTTAACCTTACATCATTCTTTTTAACTATACATATCTATTATCGATTTTCAAACTATTTTATAAAACAAAACATTTTACAAGGATCATGAATGACTTTTGTTAAACAACTTTCTTTTTTCCAAACTTATAAGTCATGAGTCCTAAATCAATAAAACCTATGTACTCGCCGGCATTTTTATGCTGATGTATTTTCACATGTGTTTCAGGTACAGTAGTTGGTGTTATAAGATGATGATATTGGTGTATGCTCACATAGGAATGGACGAGGCCTTAGTGACATTAAAAGTTGCAAGACTAGTTAATTATGTTATGTTTCCTTGTTGTTTAGACATTGTAATACATTCAATTCAATAAAACAAAATTTGTTCAATCCATGGTTGTGAAACAATGATTCTGTTACAACACTCCCCGACGTTTCCGCCACGTTTTGTTGTTTTACGTGGTCGGGGTGTGACAATGTAGTGAGGTCCTTTGCAATCCGAGTGCACCGAGGTTCCTTATACGCGATCCTTAACCCTTGTATGTGCTTGGGATGTCTTGAATGAAATCGAAAAATGATGGATGGTGGGGCTTGGTGTTCGGCCGAATGGAGCAAAGGAGAGGAGAGAGTAGTGTGGTGATTTGTTAAGTGTTAAGTGAATATGATGGATCATGCTTATTACTTATAGATAAATCTTTCCATTTTAACCAAAGGGTTTTATGTCCACTTGATTTTAGACAACCAAGATTATTTTAATCTTTCAAGGACAAGGGGTGTCCCCTAGGGGTCGATTTCGGTTCAGGGGGGGGGGGGGGTTCTTTGGTTCGATTTCAACTAGATAATTAGGATAAAGTTATGTTAAGTTAGGAGCTTAAGACTAGATATTAGCATGTAGTAAGTTGTAACGGGTGTTAGGGTATTCGGGGACCCTAACTGGCTCAGAAAAAGAAAAACAGTGTTGATGGCAATATTTTTATGTTCCGGGTTAAGCCTGGTTGTACGGTTGGATATTAATCCGTTAAAGTGCTTAACAAAGCTTTAAAGTGTCGTAAATACTATTTTTAGTGACACGATTTATTCCCGACACTTTGGAAAGTGTCCAGTAATGTTTTTCTCATGTTTTGGCACTTTATTAGTTGGCTAAATGCTGAATTTTTATTTAAAGTGCTGAATTTTGTATTTAAAGTACGTTTTAGGCACATCCGGTCACTATAACTTATACCTAGTGACGCAGTTCTACAACCCTCATATCCCTACGCTCTCTACTAAATTTCAGCCAACTTGCTCGTATTATCCTTCTCCCTGATAGGTAAGAAGTGCGCAGACTTCGTTAATCGGTCCACTATTACCCAAATAGTGTCATGACCTCTTGGCGTTCTTGGCAACTTTGTAATAAAATCCATGGAGATTTGTTCCCATTTCCACTTGGGAATCTCAGGTTGTTGCAGAAGTCCTGAAGGCTTCTGGTATTCCGCTTTCACTTTAGCGCACGTTAAACATTTGCTCACATAAACAGCAACATCGCCTTTCATCCTAGGCCACGAATAATAATCTTTAAGGTCCTGGTACATCTTATCCGCTCCTGGATGGATAGAGTACCGTGATTTGTGTGCCTCATCAAAAATAACTTTTCTCAGATCACCGAACAAAAGAATCCAAATCCTTTTCATGAAACATAACGTTCCTTCCTCGTTTTGCACTAGTTGCTTCTCCATCCCACAGAGATATTCCTTTTCAATGTTTCTTTCCTTAAGAGCCTCTTTCTGCGCGGCAGGAATGCGCAAGGAAAGATCGGTTTGGATAATCATCTCTAAAGCCCTAACCCTTATGGGCTTGATCCTTTCTTTTCGACTTAGGGCGTCGGCGACCACATTCGCCTTCCCTGGATGATACTTTATCTCGCAATCGTAATCGTTCAACAACTCAACCCATCGTCTCTGTCTCATATTCAACTCCTTCTGGTTGAATATGTGTTGTAGGCTCTTATGATATGTGAAGATTGTACACTTTGTACCTTATAGGTAGTGTCTCCAGATCTTTAAAGCAAATACCACTGCGCCGAGTTCCAAATCATGCGTGGTATAATTCTTTTCATGTACCTTCAGCCGGCGCGATGCGTAAGCTATAACCTTTTGGCGTTGCATCAACACGCAACCCAATCCTTGACGCGAGGCGTCACAGTATACCACGAAATCCTCGGTACCTTCTGGTAGTGCTAAGATTGGCGCATTGCAGAGCTTATCTTTCAATAGCTGGAACGCTTCTTCCTGTTTGATTCCCCAATCAAACTTCTTATCTTTTTGTGTGAGGAGCGTCAATGGTTGAGCGATCTTTGAAAAATCCTCAATGAACCTTCGATAGTAGCCAGCCAAACCCAAGAATTGTCGAATCTCGGTTGGCGTCTTTGGTGTCTCCCAATTCTTGATCCCTTCGATCTTGGTGGGGTCCACATGAATCCCATCTCCATTTACCACATGTCCAAGGAATTGGACTTCGCGTAGCCAAAACTCACACTTAGAGAACTTGGCGTACAACTGTTCCTTTTTCAGCAACTCCAGAATAGCTCTTAGATGTTGTTCGTGCTCAGCCTTTGTCTTTGAGTAAATCAAAATGTCGTCGATAAACACAATCATGAACTTATCCAAGTACGGCTTGCAAACTCTGTTCATCAAATCCATAAAGACTACAGGTGCGTTTGTCAACCCAAACGGTATAACTAAGAACTCGTAGTGTCCATAGCGAGTTCTGAAGGCTGTCTTTGGGATACTTTCCTCTTGTATCCTTAACTGATGGTATCCAGATCGCAAATCGATCTTTGAATAAAAGCTTGAACCTTGCAGCTGATCGAATAAATCATCAATTCCTGGCAGAGGATACCTATTCTTGATCGTCAACTTATTCAACTCCCGGTAGTCGATACACATTCGAAAACTACCGTCATTCTTCTTGACAAACAGGAGCGGAGCTCCCCAAGGCGAGAAGCTTGGTTTGATGAATCCTTTGTCTAGCAACTCTTGAAGTTGTGTCGACAATTCCTGCATCTCAGACGGGGCAAGTCGATAAGGTGCCTTAGCCACAGGCGCGGCGCCTGGAACTAAGTCGATGCGGAACTCCACTTGCCTCTGAGGTGGCAATCCAGGCAAGTCCTCTGGGAAGACTTCTGGATATTCCCTCACGACAGGGATGTCTTCGATTTTCGGCTCAGCAGCTTTCTTGTCTACAATGTGTGCCAGGAAGGCAGCACATCCCTTTTGCAAACACTTTCGCGCTTTCAAGCAACTGATAATTCCTAAAGGCGTATCACGCTTCTCTCCATGAACCACAATTGTCTCACCATCTTCGGTTGGGATGCAAACGACCTTTTCGTGGCAAACAATTTCTGCCTTGTTGCCTGATAACCAATCCATTCCTACCACCACGTCGAAGCTCCCCAGCTGGACTGGTAGTA
This sequence comes from Helianthus annuus, assembly GCF_002127325.2. Taxonomy (NCBI): domain Eukaryota; kingdom Viridiplantae; phylum Streptophyta; class Magnoliopsida; order Asterales; family Asteraceae; genus Helianthus; species Helianthus annuus. Next base: position 95,416,239 of record NC_035433.2, read on the forward strand.
GATCCAAAGCAAACTCACGCTCTCCCAATTCGATTACACAACCTCTGACAACTTCATTGGTATCAGAGCTTAACCATAACAAAGCTATATGAAAATAAAACCATGCAAGATCATCCATTGAATTAAGTTTTAAAACATAAGTAACACAACATTGTCTTAAGGCGTTGACTCATGCAACGGACACTACAACCTGATAACATAAAAACATTGTTTGAAAGACACAACACCAACATGAAATAAACGCAGTTTAAGGACTGTGACTCGTCCAGGTAAAAGTCACATCCCCTAAACTTGGATGACCTCGAAACTCTTATGCAGCGGGAAAACGTAGCATACCACGCCAGATCTTTAGTTCCCTGAAATACATGTAAGTTGGAAAAATCAACAAAAATTGTTGAGCGAGTTCATGTGTAAGTGAGTAATAAAACCTTTGTATGTATAAAAATCCTGATATGTAGCAAATAAGGAAAAAGAGATCACTAATGGTTTGTAAGGCCATTGATATGTGTGAAGTGCAAGTAGGAAGACTCAAACCTAGCGGATTTTGCGTTGGGTACAAAGTCACCCCGAGGTCCGTTATGTTGGGCCTGGGGCTGGGCTCGCTACACCCAGATAGATCTACCGCTACTGTCCCTTGGTCCTACAATGAGGATTAATGGCCTCAAGTTGCGCCTACCCACTCACATGATCTAAGTAGTAACCCTCCTTACGCTAATCATACCATGTATAAAGTACTCGTAAATATAGTAACATGTATTTCACCCCCGCAGTTTAGAAAACTGAAAACAGTTAAGAGAAAAGGGGGACATGAACTCACAGTGGTGCGTCTCTATCAAGAAAATCTCCTGATCAATCTGCTGTGCGACGACCTACACGTACTAACTTCTATTAGACGGACGGCCGTGCCTTAGCTTAAGGTTTAATGTCTTTGGGAAATAGTTAGACAACTATTTCGTGTTTACACTTTGCAAATATTTGGTAAATATTTTCCATCCCAAGGATGGGGGCTTTAATACATGTGCATTTGTATATCTTCGAATATATATTATTAAGTCTCACTTAAAATATATTTTAATCCTTTCTCCAAAATATAAATAATTTTCCCAAAAATATTATATTTTATTACATATAATTTTTCCCAAAATAAAACCTTTGTAAAAAATACGCGTTCACTAGAAATTCTCCGAAAATGCGTAATTTACGTTTAAAGATCGGGTGGTATTAATAATACCGTTGTAACTTAATATTTATTGTGAAGGCGTTCGTATTATTTTGGAATCGTTAATATTTGGTAATATTATTTTTACACTAAAAATAATATTTGCGTAGTTCACAAAATAATCATAAAAAATCTCACAAGTGTTGTTATGGAAAATATATATATCAAATATATATTTATCAAGTTTTATTTTGTGAAAATCCCACCTCCGACACATAGAAATGTTGTAAATCAAATCGTGGCGAAATTTACATTTTTGAAAAACAAGTTAGAAATATATTTATAACACTTGTGATGAAAATATTTCCAAGTGTTAGGTTTTTGGAAAAATTTCGCCAGAGTTTCCCCTGTCTGGAGGTGGCCACGCTTTCGAGCGTATCATTTTCTTTAAAATTCAAATCAACAATTTTCTCAATCAACAATAAACAATATTCAAACCATCAAACTAGTCAAAATAGATATAAATCGCAAAAATACATGAACTTGTGGTTTATCCAAAATAGGTAGTAACTTCCCATTACTTTTAGTGAATCTTTGGATAAATCAACTCGGTTTCTTAAGAGTCTCGTTTTTAAAGAAGTTACATCTTTACAACTTCTTGTCAAATACTACAAAAATAGTTCTTTTGTCAAAACTTTGTGTTACACAAGTGTCTACACACTTGTGTGTTTACAAAAATCACTCTTGTTCATGTAAAACCCGGTTTAGAAAATATGATTTCTTTTGACGCTTGGTCCTTTGAAAATACCACTTGTAGATCCGTAGATCTACTAGTTTACAAGTCTATTTCATAAGAAAGATTGTCTTTACACAAGTTCATGCTTGATATGTAGTAGTGTTCATCATTTAACCTCTTTCATACTTTAACATATTCTAGGTCATGTTTCACAGACATGACTTAGCCGGGTTAGATGACGATCCGAGCTACTACTAGCATAGATCAACACTAAATAATCACCATAAAACAAGTCTCACAAGTTTTACACAACTCTATTGCCTTTATCCAACATGTTTATCATTTTAGTAAACTTTTAGTATGTAATCTTGTATGTTCATGATTTTTAACCGACAAAGTTCATTTTAACCACTTTAGAATAGATCAAGAAGGCGTTTGGAGTCACTTACTACTAGCTCGAGGCTAGGGAAGAAACTAGTCGAAAAACGAGTGGATAAAAGCAATGTAGTGAGGTTCGACCGAATGGAGCAAAGGAGAGGAGAGAGTAGTGTGGTGATTTGTTAAGTGTTAAGTGAATATGATGGATCATGCTTATTACTTATAGATAAATCTTTCCATTTTAACCAAAGGGTTTTATGTCCACTTGATTTTAGACAACCAAGATTATTTTAATCTTGCAAGGACAAGGGGTGTCCCCTAGGGGACGATTTCGGTTCGGGGGGGGGGGGGGGTCTTTGGTTCGATTTCAACTAGATAATTAGGATAAAGTTATGTTAAGTTAGGAGCTTAAGACTAGATATTAGCATGTAGTAAGTTGTAATGGGTGTTAGGGTATTCGGGGACCCTAACTGGCTCAGAAAAAGAAAAATAGTGTTGATGGCAATATTTTTATGTTCCGGGTTAAGCCTGGTTGTACGGTTGGATATTAATCCGTTAAAGTGCTTAACAAAGCTTTAAAGTGTCGTAAATACTATTTTTAGTGACAAGATTTATTCTCGACACTTTGGAAAGTGTCTAGTAATGTTTTTCTCATGTTTTGGCACTTTATTAGTTGGCTAAATGCTGAATTTTTATTTAAAGTGCTGAATTTTGTATTTAAAGTACGTTTTAGGCACATCCGGTCACTATAACTTATACCTAGTGACGCAGTTCTACAACCCTCATATCCCTACGCTCTCTACTAGTGTAGTGATCTATTCCTGGCTCATACAGTCCTTAGAGGCAGTGCCTGCCTGGTGCTGGCTATATCAGCATGTTAGATGGGTTATCCGTTCATTGTGCTACTGTGCTTTTGTGCATCAAGGTTGTCACTAAAGTTCTGTATGTAAATAATGGAGTGACATCAAATAAAGTATGATGCAAGTATGTACATGTATCAGTATTCAGGTAGCAGTTTATCCATAATTTCAAGCAAGCACAGTAATTAAGCAGTATTTAAATATTAATTAAGTCGTACGGATACTTGATTTGGTGAGGGTTGTCACAAGAACATGTCTAAACATGTTCAGCCCGTCATTTCCAGCTTATGTATCGGTTCGCAACCGGAAAGTCGAGCAGTTGGACTTCTTCTTTGACTTTCGATTATGTCCCGATTTAGCAACTTTAGCTACTGATTATTAGTTGCATTATGATCATATTTTAGTGTAGAATAACCCTCTGTGGTTATGCTACCTGATCATAATCAGATTCTGAGTTTTTACACAAGTTCTTATAAATACGCCTATTTATGACCAAAATGACCTTTTTGTGCAAAACTGGATTTTAATCAATGATGAACTTTTAAAATGAATAAGCTACTGATATGTTATTATAATTAACATATTTTGGTATAATGAACCTGTTCATAACCTGAGTTTTATTACATGTTCATAAATTAAGTTATATTATGACTAAAATGCCCTTTTGGTGCATAGTTTGGTTTTAAACGATAACCATCATACAAAATTTATAATCTACTGATGTTATGACATAGTTAAAGTATTTTGGCAGAATGAACTTGTTCATAACATAAGTTTTTATGTAAGTTCTTAAAATATCTCACATAATGACTAAAATGCCCTTCTGGTACATATTTTGGTTTTGAACCATAATAATCATATAACCTTGGTTACCTACTGACTTGGTAACATATTTAAAATTTTTGGCATATTGAACTTGTTTATAGCTCATCCGATTACCCAATACCGCCTATGCGCGTACGGTTAAGCTTATGTAACTATTTTACGCAAGTTTACCGAAACGGGTCAAATCTTTGTATTTTCTTTTAAATTCCAGAATGTAAATAAGTTTACCCATATTATACAAGTCTTAGTACTTGTGAGGGTTTAAACTACATTCTATCCGGTCATCGCTTAATCTAGCATATCGTACCATTAACATTCTAATTGGTTAATTATACCATTCATTCCAGACTAAGGCATTCTAGTAGATTGCAACCAAGCTTAGTTAAATTGATAACAACTGTGCTTATTATATTATCTTCCATTGTAAGACTTATTTAATCCAGGTAAATACTATTAACCTATTTTCCCTATACGGGCTTGGGATACGGTAAATTATTATCGCTTGATCAGGTATGGGATCATATGTCGGATTGTGACTACAAAATCTGCATAACCCGTTTTAACATGTTTTTCTTGATTACTTAAACATTCAGGGTTAATGTAACCGTGTCCTGGATATCCTTGGCTCATTTAATTGCAAATGGCCATGGCTTAAGCACGAGGTGTAGGCATACACCTGACAGATGCTAAAATAAAATATTTTTCTATACATATTGGGGATACCCTTTATGGGTTAAAGTGACATGTTGGTTAATCATGTTATCGGTTTCTGTACTAGGCCCCATATGTATTAATATGCATGTAAAACTGTATACGAGATAATTATTATTGTCCCAAGTTATTTATAAAATACATGTGCCTTTGTGCACTTAAAACAATTTTGAAGGATCTTCAAAATGTGTCGGTTATTTGTATTTACCAGTGTAAACTGACATATCTTCAAAAGACTAAGTGACAGATTGCAAGGTTACGAAATAGGCTGGAAGTGCCAGTAATGCATAAGAGGAATTTGCAACTCCTTTCATAGAAGCCTAATAGTCTGTTATTTCATTTTGTAAATTTACAATCCGCCTATGGATCTTTTGATACATTATCCGTCTGTATAATATTTTGAACACTTAGACATTTTTATTGTAATAATTTAAATCCAAGACTTCCGTGATGCTATTTGTGTATTTGATATAAATCTCGTCATGTATACCCCATACGGGCTCACCAAGTGATATTAAATATCGGGGTGTGGCACTTTGGGATATTGACCATGGTGGTGGAAACATTGAATCCACTAACCACCACCATTTATGGCTTTGGGATAAGTAGATACGTTCTTATTAAGACATAAGAATAATTCAATATACTTAAAATATAGTTTGAATTATTCTATCTACGATAAGTATTTTTATAACTGTCGTTTCTATCTATTACTAGTAGTTTATTTCTCCTTTAATGTAAATGCTTAATATACCTTCCTCTTATTTCTCTTTAATTCTAATATATATTTTCTTTCTTTTTATTTATCTTAATATGTAAATTCAATTACTTATAATGGATCGATACAAGATTTTTATTTGTTACACCATTGTGTCAGACGGTTACATAATCTAGTTTTTTTATATATTGTAAACCACTTACATATTTAAATAATATCTTTTGATTTCAAATCAATTCCTCCATTATTGTAATGGCATCAGAGCCCAAGATCAGATCACGATACTCTTCTTCCTTTTAGCGTAACCATCTATCCCTTTCAATCCGTATGTGCACCATGTCGGACATGAATGAAAGCCCACTAATCGTCAACACCACGCCGAATAGCCTAACCATCGTAACCTTCCCTGCTTCACACAAATTATCACCCACGAACTATCTTGGATGGAAAACCTTCTCATCCGAGTACCATTCCATCTGCAAGATGAAGGCGCTGACCCCCTTGCTTCTCTATTGACAATGAACGTTGATGGCTTTGGGATATCGACCATGGTGGTGGAAACATTGAATCCATTAACCACCACCATTGATGGCTTTGGGATAAGCGGGTACGTTCTTATTAAGACATAAGAATAATTCAATATACTTAAAATATAGTTTGAATTATTCTATCTACTATCAGGATTTTTATAACTATCGTCTCTATCTATTACTAGTAGTTTATTTCTCTTTAAATGTAAATGCTTAATATAGCTTCTTCTTATTTCTCTTTAATTCTAATATATATTTAACTTTCTTGCTATTTATCTTAATATGTAAATTCAGTAATTATAATGGAGCCATAGAAGATTTTTATTTGTTACACAATTGTGTCACATGGTTACATAACCTAGTTTTTTCATATATTGTAAACCACTTGAAAATAATATCTTTTGATTTCAAATTATTGTAAAGGCATCAGAGCCCAGAATCTGATCACTATCCTCATCTTCCTTTTAGCGCAACCATCTATCCCTTTCAATCCGTATGTGCACCATGTCGGACATGAATGAATGCCCACTAATCGTCAACACCACGCCAAATAGCCTAACCATCGTAACCTTCCCTGCTTCACACAAATTATCACCCACGAACTATCTTGGATGGAAAACCTTCTCATCCGAGTACAATTCCATCTGCAAGATGAAGGCACCGACCCCCTTGCTTCTCTATTGAAAATGAACGTTGATGGCTTTGGGATATCGACCATTGTGGTGGAAACATTGAATCCATTAACCACCACCATTGATGGCTTTGGGAAAACGGATACGTTCTTATTAAGACATAAGAATAATTCAAAATACTTAAAATATAGTTTGAATTATTCTATCTACGATCAGGATTTTTATAACTATCGTTTCTATCTATTACTAGTAGTTTATTTCTCTTTAAATGTAAATGCTTAATATACCTTCTTCTTATTTCTCTTTAATTCTAATATATATTTAACTTTCGAGTTATTTATCTTAATATGGAAATTCAGTACTTATAACGGAGCTATACAAGATTTTTATTTATTACACCACTGTGTGACATGGTTACATAACCTAGTTTTTTCATATATTGTAAACCACTTGAAAATAATATCTTCTGATTTCAAATTATTGTAATGGCATCAGATCCCAGAATTTGATCACTATCCTCTTCTTCCTTTTAGCGCAACCATCTATCCCTTTCAATCCGTATGTGCACCATGTCGGACAAGAATGAAAGCCCACTAATCGTCAATACCACGCTGAATAGCCTAACCATCGTAACCTTCCCCCCTTCACACAAATTATCACCCACAAACTATCTTGGATGGAAAACCTTCTCATCCGAGTACCATTCTGCAAGATGAATTCGCCGACCCCCCTTGCTTCTCTATTGATAATGAACGTTGATGGCTTTGGGATATCGACCATGGTGGTGGAAACATTGAATCCACTAGCCACCACCATTGATGGCTTTGGGATAAGCGGATACGTTCTTATTAAGACATAAGAATAATTCAGTATTCTTAAAATATAGTTTGAATTATTCTATCTACGATCAGGATTTTTATAACTATCGTTTCTATCTATTACTAGTAGTTTATTTCTCTTCTAATGTAAATGCTTAATATACCTTCTTCTTATTTCTGTTTAATTCTAATATATATTTAACTTTCCCATTATCTATCTCAATATGTAAATTCAGTTATTAAGTTACTAATAACAGAACCATACAAGATTTTTATTTGTTACACCATTGTGTCACACAGTTACATAACCTAGTTTTTTTATATATTGTAACCACTTACTTGTAAATAATATCTTTTGATTTCAAATCAATTCCTCCATTATTGTAATAGAATCAGAGCCCAAGATCTGATCACTATCCTCTTTTTTCTTTTAGCGCAACCATCTATCCCTTTCAACCCGTATGTGCACCATGTCGGACATGAATGAAAGCCCCCTAATCGTCAACACCATGCCGAATAGCCTAACCATCGTAACCTTCCCTGCTACACACAAATTATCACCCACCAACTATCTTGAATGGAAAACCTTCTCATCCGAGTACCATTCCATCTTCAAGATGAAGTCGTCGACCCCCCTTGCTTCTCTATTGACAATGAACGTTGATGGCTTTGGGATATCGACCATGGTGGTGGAAACATTGAATCCACTAACCACCACCAATGATGGCTTTGGGATAAGCAGATACGTTTTTATTAAGACATAAGAATAATTCAATATACTTAAAATATAGTTTGAATTATTCTATCTATGATCAGGTTTTTTATAACTATCATTTCTATCTATTACTGGTAGTTTATTTCTCTTTTATTGTAAATGTTTAATATACATTCTTCTTATTTCTCTTTAATTCTAATATATATTTAACTTTCCCATTATTTATCTTAATATGTAAGGGGCTGTTTATTTACCTCTTAATGAGGCTCTTAATGGTTCAGACCTCTTACTGGTTCAGCACTTAATGGTTCAGACTATGGCAGACTGTGACTGTTTGTTTCAGGAGCAGATGTCTGAATGGTTCAGACATTTGCTTCTAAATGGTTAAGCATTATATAGAGTCTGAATGGTTAAGACCTCTAATCTGAATTGGTCAGACATTTGCCTCTGAATGGTTAAGAATTATACATGCTCTTAATTGTTCAGACTTCTTACTAGTTCAGAACTTAATGGTTCAGATCTCTTACTGGTTCAGCATTTAACCATTCAGATGTTGCCAAACAGCCCCGTAGTACATTTGTGCAGATGTAGTCCCTTCGTGCGATTGGAAAAAAAATCAAGTTTTCTCATTTTTTTACATTTTGATCATGATTCTGATTGAATTTTAGTCTGAATTTTTAGAGGCTTTGTTAAAACATGTTTTTTATAACCCTCGAAAAAATCAGTCCATTCCGATGGTTAAATTTGTGAGAAATGAAGAAAATGAGTAGAAGAAAAGTAGAAAGAAGTCTTCAATGTCTGAATCTTGATGAATGTCTCAAATATTAGCTTCCAAACTCTGATACCAATTGTGAGGATCGTTTTCCATATGAATAGATTAGGTAATATCTATAACCTTGTCCAAATTGTGCGGAATCCAATTCAGTTAGGCGACAATACAAGATTACTTAATTTTTCATTGTTTTAATTAATTTGTCAACGTTTCCAATCCTGAAAACAAACTGACAGAGCTTCGCCGCCTGATCAGCAAAATCTTCTAAAACTTACTAACACTAAGTCCTCACAACTATTTATAACAACATGAGACATCTTCGTGCGGATTTAGATACATTCGTACGAACTAACTACTTCCGCGCAGACTTAATCACTTTCATACGAACTAGGTTACTTCCGTAGAAACGTATCACATCCGTGCGGACTAGCTTACATTTGCATGGATGTGTACCTCCGTACGGATGTAACTTTACAACCAAAACATAATCTAACAATTCGTCCTATTACATATTCAACACAACTCGATGCATAGGCAGAAGACATAGTGTATCAACAGGGAGTCTTCCACCACTTCCCTTGAGTTGAGCCACATCTTCCGCAAGTTGGCCCACTTTCCTTACCAACGCTTCATGCGACTTGTCTGGCACTTCATTCTCTTTCTTCGATTCTTTCATCATATTCAGAATTGCATCTATTTTAGCCCCCAAATCATCGCCACTACCTTGATACTGGATAAACCATTGTCATTCCTGCCTTGGTTGTAACCCCTTTGATAATTGTTGTTATAGCCTGGGTTACCCGCCTGGTTGTATTTTTTTGTTGGTAACCTCCTCGGTTACTACTTTGGTTATTTTGATACGATTGCCCACCTTAAATTCTCCGTAGGAAATTTGGTTTCCTTTGATTCGAGGCATTACCATACCTAAAGTTAGGATGGTTCCTCAACCCGGGGTGGTAAGTGTTAAAATTCATGTCGTATTATTTTCGATCTACATGCACTTGACTCACCTATTCTGTAGCTTGAACTGGTTCACTTGGCAATTTTTAGCTTGATGACTAATGTCACCACAATCTTCTCATACGACAAATTGCACCGCATTGATATCTTTCTACTTTATCTTGGCCAATTCTCTTTCGAACGTGATGATTCGATCCTTAGAGCTAGAATCGAGGTCGGGCAAAGATCTTGAGATCAGGTGCTTTTTAGCTCGATCGGCTGACTCAACGGCCTTGGAATTCTTACTCATTCTCTCCGAGAAAGCCCAATCTTCCTCTTTATTGTCACACCCCCAAAATCCACCTGCGGAGTATCACCGCTTGGGAGCGTGACTGACCAGGATCAAGCCACCAATCATACAGAACATTGTATAAAGTAAAAGTAAACACATTATAATCCAAACCATTTCCATATGAAAGGTGTTTCCAAATCATAAGTAAGTTAACATTGTTTAGCGGAAGCGTATTATTGTAAAACCCATAGCAAATAAGTATCAGACATCAAAAGTGTTTAACAAGGTGATCACGATCCAAGCCCCACAACGACCAGCTCCTCCGTGTGCAAGCTCCAAGTACCTAACGATCTGCAAGGCATGTAACAGAATGATCAACAAACTAGTTGAGCGAGTTCACAGAAAGTAAATGCGTAATAGTAAGTTCGTTTGTAACAAGTGGCTCTACTGGGCCGATTGTATGTTCTATTGGTGGTGGTGTTCCACGTTACTGGTGGTGGTGTTCCACGTTACTGGTGGTGGTGTTCCACGTTGTATAACCACTAGACTACTCGTAACTATAGGTATCCTTCACAACCGAGGATAGTGATCAGTATAGGTATCCTTCACAACCGAGGATAGTGATCAGTATAAGTATCCTTCACAACCGAGGATAGTGATCAGTATAAGTATCCTTCACAACCGAGGATAGTAATGTGGTAGTCTAGTCATAGTGTCAATAATGTATCTAATCAACTTATCCTTTCAATCCCATTCCCAACGCCCCGGGAATCCCATGCCCTGGTAAGAGTGTGAACTCACCTTGGTTTGCTCGGTATGCTAGGTTATGCACTCACAAGTAATTAGTCAAGTCCTATTGTATGCACGTATAACAAATCAGTTCATGTTCACAATGATACGCATGCTACTTAATGTTCACATAACAGTCAGTTTGCATATCGGCACAACACGTATTACTTCACATTAAATCATTCAAAGTATGTTTATAACCACATATCTTTCGAATCCACCCTTATCTTTCGACCTATTAGTTATCTTTCGACATATCAGTTATCACAGTTATCTTTCGGACCGAATGTTATGTTTCGAGACACATGCCATCTTTCGACCTAAAGACATCTTTCGGTAATTATGTTTCGGTCAACGCTATCCTTCGGTCAACACTACTATGGTTCGAAGGTCAAGCATCTTTCGGTCACATCTATGTTTCGACAATAAGTATCTTTCGACAATAACTATGTTTCGAGTAGACAAGTATCGTTCGATACAATCAGTTACGTTAACAACAGTTACAATTCCAGAAACCCTAAGCATGCTAACAGCCGTCAATCAACATTATCGATCAAACAACAATCATGCAGTAATCATAGGATCATCATCTAATCATCATGAAATCATCATAATACTACTACCCATCGTGATCCCTAGTTTATGTGTACACCAAGCCGATTAACATAGTATGTCACATTATCGAACCCTATTAACATGCCATGAACATTCAGATCTCACCAATAACACCCTAATCGATTTGACAATAACAACCATTCCGATAACACATCAAGCAAGTCAGTAAGATCATAACATTAATCATACATCGATAACTCTAATCATACAAGTTGTGTAAATCGCAGATTATCACGGTATTCCTAAGCGATTCAAAGACAAGTAAATGCTAGAAGTAACTAACCGAGATGAGGGTTTGGTCACGCAAAAGTTTCCGGTGGTATCTAGTTTGCCGTCACAGTGAAATAGCTCTAGGGTTGAAAAATGACAGCCGATTACGTGCTTTCACGTATATATACATATTATAGAAATGGGCCAAGCCCATCTGAAAGACTGGGCCGAAGGATCTGAATTCCAGTCGAAGGATATGTTTCGTGGCCGAAGGATGTCGAAGGATAAAGTCCTTGGTCGAAGGATATGTTTCGAGATCCTTCGATCTGCATATCATGTTTCGATCTAGACTAAGTGTATTAAATAATAATTCTAATATTATCTTTTACAACAACAAGTAGTTACATGTATGCACAAAGACAACACGTTTCATTAAAACACAACGCGTACAATTACAAGTCCAACAAGTCAACTACTAAACAGTCAAAGTCAACGCGCATTTAATGCGAAAGCAAAAATCAGAAACTCGAGTTGTCACATTATCCCCAACTTAAAAGAAATTTCGTCCCGAAATTTGGTACGCACTCACTGAGGGAGCTAGGTAAGTTACATCGTTCACTGGTTTTCCTGGGGTGTCACATCATCCCCCCGTTGATTTGGAATTTCGTCCCGAAATTCAGTAGTCGTAGCTTCAGCCTCAGAAGTGGATGCATTGGTTTCGAATAGCTGGGGGTACTTTTCTTTCATCTGATCTTCGCGTTCCCAGGTATACTCTGGACCACGCTGGGAGTTCCAACGAACTCGAACAAGAGGGATTCTCTTGTGTTTGAGGACCTTAACATCCCGGTCCGTGATTTCAACTGGTTCCTCGACGAACTGCAACCGCTCGTCGATAGTGAGTTCCTTAAAAGGAACTATAAGGGTCTCATCTGATAGGCATTTCTTCAGATTCGACACGTGAAATACATTGTGAACTGCACCGAGTTCAGCTGGTAGTTTTAATCTGTAGGCTACTTTGCCAATCTTTTCTAAGATCTCGAATGGTCCGACGTACCGCGGATTCAGTTTGCCTCGTTTACCAAATCGAACCACACCCTTCCAGGGTGAAACTTTCAATAAAACCCGGTCCCCGACCTCAAATTCCAGTGGCTTTCTACGCTTGTCCGCGTATGCTTTCTGACGGTCGCGTGCTGCCGCCATGCGTTGCCGTATCTGTGCTATCTTTTCTGTGGCGTCCACTACAATATCTGGACCCGTAATCTGACTATCCCCCACCTCTGCCCAACAGAGAGGTGACCGGCATTTACGTCCGTACAATGCCTCGAATGGAGCGGCTTGAATGCTGGTATGGTAGCTGTTATTGTACGAAAACTCCACTAAAGGGAGGTGCTTTTCCCAGCCGTTGCCGAAATCGATAACACACGCTCGAAGCATGTCTTCTAGAGTTTGAATCGTGCGCTCAGACTGCCCATCCGTCTGAGGGTGATATGCTGTGCTCATGTCTAAACGAGAGCCAAACGCTTTGTGCATCGCTTGCCAGAGTTCTGACGTGAATCGTGCATCCCGATCCGAGATGATGGAGGTGGGCACCCCGTGCCTCGAAACAACTTCTTTAAGATAAATGTCCGCGAGAGTGGAGAACTTATCCGTTTCCTTTATAGCCAGGAAGTGTGCAGACTTGGTGAGTCGATCAACGATCACCCAAATAGTGTCATTCCCACGCTGGGATCTAGGTAAGCCCGTAACGAAATCCATGGAATTTTCTTCCCATTTCCACTGCGGTATCTTGGGCTGCTGAAGTAGACCAGCTGGTTTCTGATATTCAACCTTGACTCTCGCACAGGTTAAGCATTTGCCAACATAGGTGGCGATGTGGGCCTTCATACTAGGCCACCAATAAGTAGTACTGATGTCGTGGTACATTTTATCCGATCCTGGATGTACCGAATAGCGAGACTTGTGAGCTTCATCCATTACAAGTTCGCGTAAACCGCCATAAAGTGGGACCCAAATACGCCCCGTTACATAGTAGGCGCCGTCTTCCTTTTGTTCCATGCGTTGCCTTGAGCCTCGTAAGGCTTCAGCTTTGACGTTTTCGGGTTTCAGTGCTTCTAACTGAGCAGCTCGTATCTGTGCAGGAAGACTGGACTGAATAGTAAGCTGTAGCGCTCGCACGCGCTTAGGTAGGGTGTCTTTCCGACTGAGGGCATCAGCCACAACATTGACCTTGCCTGGATGATACTTGATGGCGCATTCATAGTCGTTTAGAAGTTCAACCCATCTCCGTTGACGCATATTCAAATCCTTTTGCTTAAGAATATGCTCGAGACTCCTGTGATCGGTGTAAATCGTGCACTTGGTACCGTACAGGTAGTGTCGCCATATCTTAAGCGCGAAAGCAACAGCTCCAAGCTCTAGATCATGCGTCGTATAATTCCGTTCATGAACCTTGAGTTGCCGAGAAGCGTAGGCTATAACTTTATCCCGCTGCATCAATACACAACTGAGCCCCTGTATCGATGCGTCACAATAAACCACGAAGTCATCCGTGCCCTCTGGCAATGAGAGAATAGGTGCGCTGCAAAGCCTATCCTTTAAGTACTGAAAAGCGGTCTCTTGCGTATTACCCCATCTGTAAACGACACCTTTCTGTGTTAGCATAGTAAGTGGTTGCGCGATCTTTGAGAAGTCTTTAATAAATCGCCTGTAGTAACCCGCCAAACCCAAGAATTGGCGTATTTCTGTCGGTGTACGCGGTGCTGGCCAGTTTCTGATCGAATCAACCTTGGATGGATCGACATGAATCCCATCCTTGTTCACCACATGGCCTAAGAAGTGGATTTCACGAAGCCAGAAGTCGCATTTTGAAAACTTTGCATACAGTTGCTCCTTTCGAAGAAGTTCCAAGATAAGGCGTAAGTGCTGCTCGTGCTCCTCCTGACTCTTGGAGTAAATCAAAATGTCGTCGATGAAGACGATAACAAACTTATCAAGATGCGGTTTGCACACCCTGTTCATAAGATCCATGAATACTGCAGGCGCGTTTGTAAGCCCGAATGGCATGACAAGAAACTCGTAATGACCGTAGCGAGTTCTGAAAGCGGTTTTGGAGACGTCCTCATCCCGGACTCTCAGCTGATGATACCCTGACCTTAAATCAATCTTGGAATAGTAACACGACCCTTGCAACTGGTCGAATAGGTCATCTATGCGCGGAAGAGGATAACGGTTCTTCACCGTCACCTTATTGAGTTCGCGGTAGTCGATGCACATCCTGAACGTACCGTCTTTCTTCTTTACAAATAACACTGGAGCTCCCCAAGGCGAAGAGCTTGGACGAATAAAGCCCTTTTCCAAGAGCTCTTGTAGCTGCTTCGACAGTTCTTCCAGTTCGGTTGGAGCTAAACGATACGGTGCGCGGGCTATTGGTGCTGCTCCAGGAGCTAACTCAATCTGAAACTCGACTTGACGATGAGGAGGTAAACCAGGTAAATCTTCAGGAAACACTTGAGGAAAATCACGCACAACTGGTATATCCTCCAGCTTCCTTTCCTTTGCTGATGCATCAGTAACTAGAGCCAAAATTCCGGTGTGGCCCTTCCGCAAACATTTCTGAGCCTTCCAGAAAGAGGTGATGCCAACCATAGCACCACTCTTGTCGCCTTGAACTTCGAGAGGTTCTTGACCAGAATGAGGAATGCGAACAATCTTTTCTTTGTATAGGATTTCTGCTTGCTGTTGCTGCTGGCGATCACTATTCTTGTGCTGCTGTTGTGCTTGAGACTGAACGGTAGCTGAACCCTTTGCTAGAATCCCCATCCCATTTTCTCTTACTTTCACTGGGAGTAGCAAGTGTAGTGGAAACAGTAGTGGTAGCGGTAGCACCGATACGCTTAGGCAGTTTATTCTGATCCACTGCCTGATCGGTGATGCGGTGAGCGAGACGCTGGATTTCCTGGATGTTGTTGAGGTTAGCCGAGGTAACGTGGCTCTGTATTTCTGGTGCCAACCCTTTGAGATACAACTCAATACGCTTGTATGGAGGGTCCACCATAGTTGGACATAACACAGCCAACTCATTCGATCTCTTGGTGTAAGCTTCGATTTCCGAACCAACCATTTTCAAGTTATACAACTCATCCTCCAACTTATGAATGTCTTCTCTAGTGCAGTATTCCCTCTTGATCAATTCTTTGAAATCATTCCAGGGTGTGGCGTTTGCAGCTGCCAACCCTAAGATCTGCACTTGTGCGTTCCACCAAGTGAGCGCAATCCCTTCAAGTGTGCCAGTGGCGAACTTCACCCTGCGAGCCTCAGGGCATTCACACATTTCGAAAACCGACTCGAGCTTTTCAAACCAGTGGAGGAGTCCAACTGCTCCCTCCGTGCCACTGAACGAGCTAGGACGACATTCCATGAAATTCTTGAAGGTGCACCCAGGCTGTTGCTGAGCGGGTTGACCTGCTTGGGCGGCTGCAACTGCCGCAGCAACGAGAGCCTCTAGCTGGGCTTGAGTCATGGTAATTCGTGCGGCCATTGATCTTCACATCAAAGGCAACATAAGTGAGAAAGGTTCGCGAATAGTGCGATGACAGAAGAGTGTAAGCACATAAGTATTCTCATGCAATGACAAGTTGTGAGCAAGGTAATGTAAGCATACTACGAGCAAAGTTCTAAGCAAATTCTAGCATGTAGGCAATAAACATAAACCTTATTACCTAGGAAGTTGAGTCTTGCACGTGGAGCGAAGCGTCGTTGTGGATCGTTGAGAGCACTGTTCTGGTTATAGTCTGGTTTTAATAAAAACGTTTTCCCATATTAAAACCAAGTTCTCTATAACCAATGGCTCTGATACCAATCTGTCACACCCCCAAAATCCACCTGCGGAGTATCACCGCTTGGGAGCGTGACTGACCAGGATCAAGCCACCAATCATACAGAACATTGTATAAAGTAAAAGTAAACACATTATAATCCAAACCATTTCCATATGAAAGGTGTTTCCAAATCATAAGTAAGTTAACATTGTTTAGCGGAAGCGTATTATTGTAAAACCCATAGCAAATAAGTATCAGACATCAAAAGTGTTTAACAAGGTGATCACGATCCAAGCCCCACAACGACCAGCTCCTCCGTGTGCAAGCTCCAAGTACCTAACGATCTGCAAGGCATGTAACAGAATGATCAAGAAACTAGTTGAGCGAGTTCACAGAAAGTAAATGCGTAATAGTAAGTTCGTTTGTAACAAGTGGCTCTACTGGGCCGATTGTATGTTCTATTGGTGGTGGTGTTCCACGTTACTGGTGGTGGTGTTCCACGTTACTGGTGGTGGTGTTCCACGTTGTATAACCACTAGACTACTCGTAACTATAGGTATCCTTCACAACCGAGGATAGTGATCAGTATAGGTATCCTTCACAACCGAGGATAGTGATCAGTATAAGTATCCTTCACAACCGAGGATAGTGATCAGTATAAGTATCCTTCACAACCGAGGATAGTAATGTGGTAGTCTAGTCATAGTGTCAATAATGTATCTAATCAACTTATCCTTTCAATCCCATTCCCAACGCCCCGGGAATCCCATGCCCTGGTAAGAGTGTGAACTCACCTTGGTTTGCTCGGTATGCTAGGTTATGCACTCACAAGTAATTAGTCAAGTCCTATTGTATGCACGTATAACAAATCAGTTCATGTTCACAATGATACGCATGCTACTTAATGTTCACATAACAGTCAGTTTGCATATCGGCACAACACGTATTACTTCACATTAAATCATTCAAAGTATGTTTATAACCACATATCTTTCGAATCCACCCTTATCTTTCGACCTATTAGTTATCTTTCGACATATCAGTTATCACAGTTATCTTTCGGACCGAATGTTATGTTTCGAGACACATGCCATCTTTCGACCTAAAGACATCTTTCGGTAATTATGTTTCGGTCAACGCTATCCTTCGGTCAACACTACTATGGTTCGAAGGTCAAGCATCTTTCGGTCACATCTATGTTTCGACAATAAGTATCTTTCGACAATAACTATGTTTCGAGTAGACAAGTATCGTTCGATACAATCAGTTACGTTAACAACAGTTACAATTCCAGAAACCCTAAGCATGCTAACAGCCGTCAATCAACATTATCGATCAAACAACAATCATGCAGTAATCATAGGATCATCATCTAATCATCATGAAATCATCATAATACTACTACCCATCGTGATCCCTAGTTTATGTGTACACCAAGCCGATTAACATAGTATGTCACATTATCGAACCCTATTAACATGCCATGAACATTCAGATCTCACCAATAACACCCTAATCGATTTGACAATAACAACCATTCCGATAACACATCAAGCAAGTCAGTAAGATCATAACATTAATCATACATCGATAACTCTAATCATACAAGTTGTGTAAATCGCAGATTATCACGGTATTCCTAAGCGATTCAAAGACAAGTAAATGCTAGAAGTAACTAACCGAGATGAGGGTTTGGTCACGCAAAAGTTTCCGGTGGTATCTAGTTTGCCGTCACAGTGAAATAGCTCTAGGGTTGAAAAATGACAGCCGATTACGTGCTTTCACGTATATATACATATTACAGAAATGGGCCAAGCCCATCTGAAAGACTGGGCCGAAGGATCTGAATTCCAGTCGAAGGATATGTTTCGTGGCCGAAGGATGTCGAAGGATAAAGTCCTTGGTCGAAGGATATGTTTCGAGATCCTTCGATCTGCATATCATGTTTCGATCTAGACTAAGTGTATTAAATAATAATTCTAATATTATCTTTTACAACAACAAGTAGTTACATGTATGCACAAAGACAACACGTTTCATTAAAACACAACGCGTACAATTACAAGTCCAACAAGTCAACTACTAAACAGTCAAAGTCAACGCGCATTTAATGCGAAAGCAAAAATCAGAAACTCGAGTTGTCACATTTATCATTGTTCAATAATGTGCCATTGCTCTTAGATTGGAGATATTTCCATTCCTCTATTTCCAACCCTTTGATGAACCACTTCACCAACTCCCGTAACTCGATTTGATGATGTGGGCATTTCCTTATCAGTTGCTTGAATAAGTGAAAGATTCATGCATCGGCTCACCCGGTTGTTTTCGAAACGATCTAATCTCATCCCTTGCATCGTTAGTATTTTCTACAGAATAGTATTCTTCGAGGAAAACTTGTTGCATTGGTTCCCACGTGTGATTACTATTAGCCGGTAATGTGAGCAACCATTGCTTTGCCTTACCCTTCAATGAAAACATAAATAGCCTCAACCTTGACTCATTTTGAGAAAAGCCATGTCCACCAATGGTACTACACAATGTGGAAAATTCGGCCACGTGAGTGTATGGCACAGCGGTGGCTATATATAGTGGAAATGAGGTAATATGTTGATATAGTTCGGCTTGCAATCAAAGCAACGTCATCCAATGGCAGGCATGGCGATAGGTGAGACATTATTGGATATAGGTGGTCAAAACTGACCATTTACACCTCGAGCC